>NC_134510.1:19175579-19343962 GCF_027942865.1 Odontesthes bonariensis
CCAGCAAAATTATTTAACCCCTATTGCATGGGTAAGGCGGCCGACATGTGCAAACGGCAAAACAAATCCAACAGTAAAACGCTGCAAGAGAAAAATGCGGCAATCACAAAAACGACCGGAGCACACGCACTGCAAACACACACGGTGACCCACCACCAGTGCACCTCCTGATGCTCAGTCAAGCACTAGTGCAGGTAAACTGAAAATTGTGTTCTTGTACTCAGTACATCTCAGCACTACTCAGTACATTAAATGTTATAAATGCCCTGCAAAGAAGATTAATAAGGAGAATAGTAAGGGTAATAATAAAGTAATTAATCAAGAGTAATTAATGTGCAATTCCTGTATTTTTGACCTTTCATGAAGCTCAGATATAGAGTCCTTTATGAAATGTAGGGCAATAAAAGAGAGGGAGAGAAAGTCATTCTTTTCAAAGAACAGAGCAGGGAAGGAACAGAAAGAGAAAATAGTGAAGGTATGCCCACACACGGTGACCAATGCAGTCTCATAAACTGTAAATGACAGATTCTATCAATTCAATTTATTTTATTAATTTCATTATCTTATCTTTCATCAGATTAATGTTGGCGTAGTGAAGATGCACGGGGGCTCTCTTAAGCCTGTGAGAGGGAAGTCTCTTTCCATTTATATTCAGCCTCACTGGTCATCTGAACAACTGCTGGCTGCTGCTGTAAAAAAAAAAAGCAGAGAGATTTCAACCAGGATATGGAAGATTGTGCCCATTTTTTTGTTGTATCCTGATGCTAAGAAAGTTACAAACATCCCAGGAACAGACATCCCTTTCACAGTGCAGTACAAAGAGGAGATTGGAAAGTCCTACCAAAGAATAACATTTACATTTGCACTGTTGGGGACTTTGCAAACAGCTGTGCTTCTAACACATCTTCACTCTTGTTTTAAGCTCAACTTTGTTATTTGTTAGATTTAAATATCACATTTTTACACCTACATCTGATACTCTGTACAAGATAAATTCCAGTCATGATTCTTTAAACTTCCTGGTTTAACTTGTGTGTAATCAGTTTAAATATCAGAAAGCCCATTAGGCCCACTTTAGGCTTGTATTTCCAATACATTCTTTTTCTTACTACAGCGTGGGTTTATTGTGCCACAATGCAAAGTTTGAAAGCAAATGGGGATACCATATGATTCTACTACTTTCTACTACATGGCAAATGTGCCATGTAGTAGAAAATAAACTGTTCGAAACCTGTGGGCAACTCAACGTTTCCATTTTGTGTTTCAATTTGACTAAATGTCCCCCTTGCAGGCTTAATATCCCTCTCGGCAGAGGAGCTCATCATGAAGGAAATTGAGAAAGACACAGCTACCATGCATACAAAGCTGAAATATAAAGCTGTTTTCAGCTTATTACTCTTTACAGATAATTCATACCAGTGTTGTGACCGCTGAAGACTATAATGACTATAATGAATTTGATAACTTTTAATTCTGTTTTTCCTTTTTTTGTTTCCCTCTTTTAGTTTTAAATGCTCAGAGTGCAACCCCCTACAGATGGACTACCTCCCTTATATTAACTCTTTGGCCAAGGAGGTGGGAGTCAAACCAAACATACTGTGGCTCTTTCTGAATGATCCCAAGCTGGCACTCCAGGCCTTTTTAGGTCCCTGCACTCCGTACCAGTACCGCCTGAGTGGACCAGGCCAGTGGGATGGAGCCCATCAAGCTATTCTCACTCAGTGGCAGCGTGTGATTCAGCCTTTCAGGACTAAAGTGGTACCAGAACCAGAGACAAGAACCCCATCCAGGCTGATCATAATGACCTTTTCAGGGGCTGCCCTGCTGTGTCTCCTCTATTATCTATTATCTCCTCTTGCAAGGAAAAATATACGTTGCGATGTTGATGAGAATCTGTGGCCAGACAGACAGCAACATCTGGATGGCCAGGAGGTCATGAGGGAGGGGCGGGAGAGGGTGAGGGTGAGCGGGAGGTGGACGACAGCGACCAGTAAAATGTTGTTATAGGGTTTTCTGTAAGCTGCAGATTTATTTACAGTACTGTAGGTCACATAATTTTGTTTTTTGTTTGTGTTTATATTACAGTATATGTGTGCTATGTATATTTTTCTTTTCCTTCTGCAATACTATACTGTATGGAAGTTACGTACTTCACAGTATTTGTGTGAATAAAAATGGTTGGTATGAGTGTATTGTGTGTGCTTTGAGGCTACTCTTACTGTGAAACTTTTTTCCTTCAGTTTTATACACTATTGTATTCTCTTAGGTAGTCCTATGCCATAGTGACAAAACATCTAAACATTTTGACTTGTAGTGCTCACACAATGCCAAAAGGACAATGTATTTTGGGGGCACTGACTATTTGAATGAGAAAGAAACTTCATTTTGAGACATGGCTGAACTGTTTAGGGGGAGATATGAGCTTTTGCTGGTGAACCATGGTGTTTTGCTGAACCATTCAGTTTAGTTTTGCAAAAAGTACTTAAAGAGTGTTGAAAACGTCCGATCTGTTTCAAGAAATGAGCCTAGGCAACTGAGAAAGATCTTTGCAATTTGGGTGGCACTGACTCTTTTCATGGGAAAGAAATCAGGTCTGAAGCATGGGTGAACAGTTTTGGGAGAGATATGAGCTTTTGCAGGTTAGCTATGGTGTTGTGCTGAACTATAAGAGTGTTATGCCAAATGATCTTAGAGTTTTGAGAATGTAATTTCTGTTTCAAGAAATGAGCCAAACCAATAGAGACTGTAATATAAGGTGTTAAGCACTATAGGCCATAGGACAAACTTGTATGACCTTTTGTTTTTCTTTATAAAATGAGGTTTTATGATGGAAGATGTCACGCCCATGGGACTATGTTTTTAGTTTTAGGTTACATTTTGGTTTTTAGTCTGTCATGTGTTTTGCCATTGTTTTTCCCCTCACTTCCCTCACTCAGTTAATTAGTTCATTCCCCTCACCAATCACTCCCAGCCCTCTATTTAGTCTCCTGTCTCCCCTGTCTAATTGTTTGATCTTTTCGTTTCGTGCCTTACATGTCTCACCTGTCTTGTTACCCATGTTCCACGTCACCTGCCAAGTTAAGTATTTATTTATCCATGCCATATTAAGTCCTTTGTTTTGTTTTCAAAGTATTTATCCACAGTTAAGTTTTTGAATCCGGCTCAGCCGCGCTTTTTGTTATGTTTTTGCTTAAATATACCAAACTTTCTTTTTGAAGTCCGCATCCGTGTCCTCCCTTCCCCACACTAACCTGACAGAAGAGAGTAGTCATTAATATTTTAACAACACTGTCATATTTAGTTAAGATTATTAATGCTGGAATTTTACCAAAGCTTACATTTGTCATCATTACTTAGTGTAGATAGATAGATGGATCAGAGCATGGGCTTTCTGTGAGAGATGGAACAGAAATTACTACAATGGAAAGATGTAAAGTAGTTGTTCTTCTCTCTTCGGTGTCAGAGGTCACCAGTACTTGACACACCGTTGGAGCA
This sequence comes from Odontesthes bonariensis, assembly GCF_027942865.1. Taxonomy (NCBI): domain Eukaryota; kingdom Metazoa; phylum Chordata; class Actinopteri; order Atheriniformes; family Atherinopsidae; genus Odontesthes; species Odontesthes bonariensis. The sequence goes on from NC_134510.1 coordinate 19,179,075, forward strand.
CAGCTTTTACTTCTGACTCGTGTCTCAATCATCCAGTTTCCTCCTATGAACGGCTGCGTAGAAGTCATCTAGGAAATTTGGAACGTACGTCCTCTTCGGTGTCAGAGGTCACCAGTACTTGACACACCGTTGGAACACAGCTTTTACTGCTGACTCGTGTCTCAATCATCCAGGATCCTCCTATGAACGGCTGTGTAAAAGCCATCTAGGAAATTTGGAACGTACGTCCTCTTCGGTGTCAGAGGTCACCAGTACTTGACACACCGTTGGAGCACAGCTTTTACTGCTGACTCGTGTCTCAATAATCAAGGGTCCTCCTATGAACAACTGCGTAGAAGTCATCTAGGAAATCTGGAACGTACGTCTTCTTCGGTGTCAGAGGTCACCAGTACTTGACACACCGTTGGAGCACAGCTTTTACTGCTGACTCGTGTCTCAATCATCCAGGATCCTCCTATGAACGGCTGCGTAAAAGTCATCTAGGAAATCTGGAACGTACGTCCTCTTAGGTGTCAGAGGTCACCAGTACTTGACACACCGTTGGAGCACAGCTTTTACTGCTGACTCGTGTCTCAATCATCCAGGATCCTCCTCTGAATGGCTGTGTAGAAGTCATCTAGGAAATCGGGAACGTACGTCCTCTTCGGTGTCAGAGGTCACCAGTACTTGACACACCGTTGGAGCACAGCTTTTACTGCTGACTCGTGTCTCAATCATCCAGGAATCTCCTCTGAACGGCTGCGTAAAAGTCATCTAGGAAATCTGGAACGTACGTCTTCTTCGGTGTCAGAGGTCACCAGTACTTGACACACCGTTGGAGTTCAGCTTTTACTGCTGACTCGTGTCTCAATCATCCGGGATCCTCCTATGAACGGCTGCGTAGAAGTCATCTAGGAAATCTGGAACGTACGTCTTCTTCGGTGTCAGAGGTCATAAGTACTTGACACACCGTTGGAGTTCAGCTTTTACTGCTGACTCGTGTCTCAATCATCCAGGGTCCTCCTCTGAACGGCTGTGTAGAAGTCATCTAGGAAATCGGGAACATACGTCCTCTTTTGTGTCAGAGGTCACCAGTACTTGACACACCGTTGGAGCACAGCTTTTACTGCTGACTCGTGTCTCAATCATCCAGGATCCTCCTATGAACGGCTGCGTAGAAGTAATCTAGGAAATCTGGAACGTACGTCCTCTTCGGTGTCAGAGGTCACCAGTACTTGACACACCGTTGGAGCACAGCTTTTACTGCTGACTCGTGTCTCAATCATCCAGGATCCTCCTATGAACGGCTGCGTAGAAGTCATCTAGGAAATCTGGAACGTACGTCCTCTTCGGTGTCAGAGGTCACCAGTACTTGAAACACCGTTGGAGCACAGCTTTTACTGCTGACTCGTGTCTCAATCATCCAGGATCCTCCTATGAACGGCTGCGTAAAAGTCATCTAGGAAATTTGGAACGTACGTCTTCTTCGGTGTCAGAGGTCACCAGTACTTGACACACCGTTGGAGTTCAGCTTATACTGCTGACTCATGTCTCAATAATCAAGGGTCCTCCTATGAACGGCTGCGTAAAAGTCATCTAGGAAATTTGGAACGTACGTCCTCTTCGGTGTCAGAGGTCACCAGTACTTGACACACCGTTGGAGCACAGCTTTTACTGCTGACTCGTGTCTCAATCATCCAGGATCCTCCTATGAACGGCTGTGTAAAAGCCATCTAGGAAATTTGGAACGTACGTCCTCTTCGGTGTCAGAGGTCACCAGTACTTGACACACCGTTGGAGCACAGCTTTTACTGCTGACTCGTGTCTGTGACATCACAGTAACAATGGAATGAAGCCTTTGATGAAATCGTCCTTCTCTCTTCGGTGTCAGAGGTCACCAGTACTTGACACACCGTTGGAGCACAGCTTTTACTGCTGACTCGTGTCTCAATCATCCAGGATCCTCCTATGAACGGCTGCCTAGAAGTCATCTAGGAAATCTGGAACGTACGTCCTCTTCGGTGTCAAAGGTCACCAGTACTTGACACACCGTTGGAGCACAGCTTTTACTGCTGACTCGTGTCTCAATCATCCAGTGTCCTCCTATGAACGGCTGCGTTGAAGTCATCTAGGAAATCTGGAACGTACGTCTTCTTCGGTGTCAGAGGTCATAAGTACTTGACACACCGTTGGAGTTCAGCTTTTACTGCTGACTCGTGTCTCAATCATCCAGGGTCCTCCTCTGAACGGCTGTGTAGAAGTCATCTAGGAAATCGGGAACATACGTCCTCTTTTGTGTCAGAGGTCACCAGTACTTGACACACCGTTGGAGCACAGCTTTTACTGCTGACTCGTGTCTCAATCATCCAGGATCCTCCTATGAACGGCTGCGTAGAAGTAATCTAGGAAATCTGGAACGTACGTCCTCTTCGGTGTCAGAGGTCACCAGTACTTGACACACCGTTGGAGCACAGCTTTTACTGCTGACTCGTGTCTCAATCATCCAGGATCCTCCTATGAACGGCTGCGTAGAAGTCATCTAGGAAATCTGGAACGTACGTCCTCTTCGGTGTCAGAGGTCACCAGTACTTGAAACACGGTTGGAGCACAGCTTTTACTGCTGACTCGTGTCTCAATCATCCAGGATCCTCCTATGAACGGCTGCGTAAAAGTCATCTAGGAAATTTGGAACGTACGTCTTCTTCGGTGTCAGAGGTCACCAGTACTTGACACACCGTTGGAGCACAGCTTTTACTGCTGACTCGTGTCTCAATCATCCAGGATCCTCCTATGAACGGCTGTGTAAAAGCCATCTAGGAAATTTGGAACGTACGTCCTCTTCGGTGTCAGACGTCACCAGTACTTGACACACCGTTGGAGCACAGCTTTTACTGCTGACTCGTGTCTCAATAATCAAGGGTCCTCCTATGAACAACTGCGTAGAAGTCATCTAGGAAATCTGGAACGTACGTCTTCTTCGGTGTCAGAGGTCACCAGTACTTGACACACCGTTGGAGCACAGCTTTTACTGCTGACTCGTGTCTCAATCATCCAGGATCCTCCTATGAACGGCTGCGTAGAAGTCATCTAGGAAATCTGGAACGTACGTCCTCTTCGGTGTCAGAGGTCACCAGTACTTGACACACCGTTGGAGCACAGCTTTTACTGCTGACTCATGTCTCAATCATCCAGGGTCCTCCTATGAACGGCTGTGTAGAAGTCATCTAGGAAATCTGGAACGTACGTCCTCTTCGGTGTCAAAGGTCACCAGTACTTGACACACTGTTAGAGTTCATCTTTTACTGCTGACTCGTGTCTCAATAATCAAGGGTCCTCCTCTGAACGGCTGTGTAGAAGTCATCTAGGAAATCGGGAAAGTACGTCCTCCTTGGTGTCAGAGGTCACCAGTACTTGACACACCGTTGGAGCACAGCTTTTACTGCTGACTCGTGTCTCAATCATCCAGGATCCTCCTATGAACGGCTGCGTAAAAGTCATCTAGGAAATCTGGAACGTACGTCCTCTTCGGTGTCAGAGGTCACCAGTACTTGACACACCGTTGGAGCACAGCTTTTACTGCTGACTCGTGTCTCAATCATCCAGGATCCTCCTATGAACGGCTGTGTAAAAGCCATCTAGGAAATTTGGAACGTACGTCCTCTTCGGTGTCAGACGTCACCAGTACTTGACACACCGTTGGAGCACAGCTTTTACTGCTGACTCGTGTCTCAATAATCAAGGGTCCTCCTATGAACAACTGCGTAGAAGTCATCTAGGAAATCTGGAACGTACGTCTTCTTCGGTGTCAGAGGTCACCAGTACTTGACACACCGTTGGAGCACAGCTTTTACTGCTGACTCGTGTCTCAATCATCCAGGATCCTCCTATGAACGGCTGCGTAGAAGTCATCTAGGAAATCTGGAACGTACGTCCTCTTCGGTGTCAGAGGTCACCAGTACTTGACACACCGTTGGAGCACAGCTTTTACTGCTGACTCATGTCTCAATCATCCAGGGTCCTCCTATGAACGGCTGTGTAGAAGTCATCTAGGAAATCTGGAACGTACGTCCTCTTCGGTGTCAAAGGTCACCAGTACTTGACACACTGTTAGAGTTCATCTTTTACTGCTGACTCGTGTCTCAATAATCAAGGGTCCTCCTCTGAACGGCTGTGTAGAAGTCATCTAGGAAATCGGGAAAGTACGTCCTCCTTGGTGTCAGAGGTCACCAGTACTTGACACACCGTTGGAGCACAGCTTTTACTGCTGACTCGTGTCTCAATCATCCAGGATCCTCCTATGAACGGCTGCGTAAAAGTCATCTAGGAAATCTGGAACGTACGTCCTCTTCGGTGTCAGAGGTCACCAGTACTTGACACACCGTTGGAGCACAGCTTTTACTGCTGACTCGTGTCTCAATCATCCAGGATCCTCCTCTGAATGGCTGTGTAGAAGTCATCTAGGAAATCGGGAACGTACGTCCTCTTCGGTGTCAGAGGTCACCAGTACTTGACACACCGTTGGAGCACAGCTTTTACTGCTGACTCGTGTCTCAATCATCCAGGATCCTCCTATGAACGGCTGAGTAGAAGTCATCTAGGAAATCTGGAACGTACGTCTTCTTCGGTGTCAGAGGTCACCAGTACTTGACACACCGTTGGAGCACAGCTTTTACTGCTGACTCGTGTCTAAATCATCCAGTATCCTCCTATGAACGGCTGCGTAGAAGTCATCTAGGAAATCTGGAACGTACGTCCTCTTCGGTGTCAGAGGTCACCAGTACTTGACACACCGTTGGAGCACAGCTTTTACTGCTGACTCGTGTCTCAATCATCCAGGATCCTCCTATGAACGGCTGCGTAAAAGTCATCTAGGAAATTTGGAACGTACGTCTTCTTCGGTGTCAGAGGTCACCAGTACTTGACACACCGTTGGAGTTCAGCTTTTACTGCTGACTCGTGTCTCAATAATCAAGGGTCCTCCTCTGAACGGCTGTGTAGAAGTCATCTAGGAAATCAGGAACATACGTCCTGTTCGGTGTCAGAGGTCACCAGTACTTGACACACCGTTGGAGCACAGCTTTTACTGCTGACTCGTGTCTAAATCATCCAGTATCCTCCTATGAACGGCTGCGTAGAAGTCATCTAGGAAATCTGGAACGTGCGTCCTCTTCGGTGTCAAAGGTCACCAGTACTTGACACACCGTTAGAGTTCAGCTTTTACTGCTGACTCGTGTCTCAATAATCAAGGGTCCTCCTCTGAACGGCTGTGTAGAAGTCATCTAGGAAATCGGGAAAGTACGTCCTCCTTGGTGTCAGAGGTCACCAGTACTTGACACACCGTTGGAGCACAGCTTTTACTGCTGACTCGTGTCTCAATCATCCAGGATCCTCCTATGAACGGCTGCGTAAAAGTCATCTAGGAAATCTGGAACGTACGTCCTCTTCGGTGTCAGAGGTCACCAGTACTTGACACACCGTTGGAGTTCAGCTTTTACTGCTGACTCGTGTCTCAATAATCAAGGGTCCTCCTCTGAACGGCTGTGTAGAAGTCATCTAGGAAATCGGGAAAGTACGTCCTCCTTGGTGTCAGAGGTCACCAGTACTTGACACACCGTTGGAGCACAGCTTTTACTGCTGACTCGTGTCTCAATCATCCAGGATCCTCCTCTGAATGGCTGTGTAGAAGTCATCTAGGAAATCGGGAACGTACGTCCTCTTCGGTGTCAGAGGTCACCAGTACTTGACACACCGTTGGAGCACAGCTTTTACTGCTGACTCGTGTCTCAATCATCCAGGATCCTCCTATGAACGGCTGCGTAGAAGTCATCTAGGAAATCTGGAACGTACGTCTTCTTCGGTGTCAGAGGTCACCAGTACTTGACACACCGTTGGAGCACAGCTTTTACTGCTGACTCGTGTCTAAATCATCCAGTATCCTCCTATGAACGGCTGCGTAGAAGTCATCTAGGAAATCTGGAACGTACGTCCTCTTCGGTGTCAAAGGTCACCAGTACTTGACACACCGTTGGAGCACAGCTTTTACTGCTGACTCGTGTCTCAATCATCCAGGATCCTCCTATGAACGGCTGCGTAAAAGTCATCTAGGAAATTTGGAACGTACGTCTTCTTCGGTGTCAGAGGTCACCAGTACTTGACACACCGTTGGAGTTCAGCTTTTACTGCTGACTCGTGTCTCAATAATCAAGGGTCCTCCTCTGAACGGCTGTGTAGAAGTCATCTAGGAAATCGGGAAAGTACGTCCTCCTTGGTGTCAGAGGTCACCAGTACTTGACACACCGTTGGAGCACAGCTTTTACTGCTGACTCGTGTCTCAATCATCCAGGATCCTCCTATGAACGGCTGCGTAAAAGTCATCTAGGAAATTTGGAACGTACGTCTTCTTCGGTGTCAGAGGTCACCAGTACTTGACACACCGTTGGAGCACAGCTTTTACTGCTGACTCATGTCTCAATAATCAAGGGTCCTCCTATGAACGGCTGCCTAGAAGTCATCTAGGAAATCTGGAACGTACGTCCTCATCGGTGTCAGAGGTCACCAGTACTTGACACACCGTTGGAGCACAGCTTTTACTGCTGACTCGTGTCTGTGACATCATAGTAACAATGGAAAGAAGCCTTTGATGAAATCGTCCTTCTCTCTTCGGTGTCAGAGGTCACCAGTACTTGACACACCGTTGGAGCACAGCTTTTACTGCTGACTCGTGTCTCAATCATCCAGGATCCTCCTATGAACGGCTGCGTAAAAGTCATCTAGGAAATTTGGAACGTACGTCTTCTTCGGTGTCAGAGGTCACCAGTACTTGACACACCGTTGGAGCACAGCTTTTACTGCTGACTCATGTCTCAATAATCAAGGGTCCTCCTATGAACAGCTGCGTAGAAGTCATCTAGGAAATCTTGAATGTACGTCCTCTTCGGTGTCAGAAGTCACCAGTACTTGACACACCGTTGGAGCACAGCTTTTACTGCTGACTCGTGTCTCAATCATCCAGGGTCCTCCTATGAACGGCTGCGTAGAAGTCATCTAGGAAATTTGGAACGTACGTCCTCTTCGGTGTCAGAGGTCACCAGTACTTGACACACCGTTGGAGCACAGCTTTTACTGCTGACTTGTGTCTGTGACTTCATAGTAACAATGGCATGAAGCCTTTGATGAAATCGTCCTTCTCTCTTTGGTGTCAGAGGTCACCAGTACTTGACACACCGTTGGAGCACAGCTTTTACTGCTGACATGTGTCTCAATCATCCACGATCCTCCTATGAACGGCTGCCTCGAAGTCATCTAGGAAATCTGGAACGTACGTCCTCATCGGTGTCAGAGGTCACCAGTACTTGACACACCGTTGGAGCACAGCTTTTACTGCTGACTCGTGTCTGTGACATCATAGTAACAATGGAAAGAAGCCTTTGATGAAATCGTCCTTCTCTCTTCGGTGTCAGAGGTCACCAGTACTTGACACACCGTTGGAGTACAGCTTTTACTGCTGACTCGTGTCACAATCATCCAGGATCCTCCTATGAACGGCTGCGTAGAAGTCATCTATGAAATTTGGAACGTACGTCCTCTTCGGTGTAAGAGTTCCCTAGTACTTTACACACCGTTGGAGCACAGCTTTTACTGCTGACTCGTGTCTGTGACGTCATAGAAAAAATGGAATGAAGCCTTTGATGAAATCGTCCTTCTCTCTTCGGTGTCAGAGGTCACCAGTACTTGACAAACCGTTGGAGCACAGTTTTTACTGCTGATTCGTGTCTGTGACATCATAGTAACAATGGAATGAAGCCTTTGATGAAATCGTCCTGCTCTCTTCGGTGTCAGAGGTCACCAGTACTTGACACACCGTTGGAGCACAGCTTTTACTGCTGACTCGTGTCTGTGACTTCATAGTAACAATGGCATGAAGCCTTTGATGAAATCGTCCTTCTCTCGTTGGTGTCAGAGGTCACCAGTACTTGACACACCGTTGGAGCACAGCTTTTACTGCTGACATGTGTCTCAATCATCCACGATCCTCCTTTGAACGGCTGCCTAGAAGTCATCTAGGAAATCTGGAACGTACGTCCTCATCGGTGTCAGAGGTCACCAGTACTTGACACACCGTTGGAGCACAGCTTTTACTGCTGACTCGTGTCTGTGACATCATAGTAACAATGGAAAGAAGCCTTTGATGAAATCGTCCTTCTCTCTTCGGTGTCAGAGGTCACCAGTACTTGACACACCGTTGGAGTACAGCTTTTACTGCTGACTCGTGTCTCAATCATCCAGGATCCTCCTATGAACGGCTGCGTAGAAGTCATCTATGAAATTTGGAACGTACGTCCTCTTCGGTGTAAGAGTTCCCTAGTACTTTACACACCGTTGGAGCACAGCTTTTACTGCTGACTCGTGTCTGTGACGTCATAGAAAAAATGGAATGAAGCCTTTGATGAAATCGTCCTTCTCTCTTCGGTGTCAGAGGTCACCAGTACTTGACACACCGTTGGAGCACAGCTTTTACTGCTGATTCGTGTCTGTGACATCATAGTAACAATGGAATGAAGCCTTTGATGAAATCGTCCTGCTCTCTTCGGTGTCAGAGGTCACCAGTACTTGACACACCGTTGGAGCACAGCTTTTACTGCTGACTCGTGTTTGTGACGTCATAGTAACAATGGAATGAAGCCTTTGATGAAATCGTCCTTCTCTCTTTGGTGTCAGAGGTCACCAGTACTTGACACACCGTTGGAGCACAGCTTTTACTGCTGACTCGTGTCTCAATCATCCAGGATCTTCCTATGAACGGCTGCGTAAAAGTCATCTAGGAAATTTGGAACGTACGTCTTCTTCGGTGTCAGAGGTCACCAGTACTTGACACACCGTTGGAGCACAGCTTTTACTGCTGACTCGTGTCTCAATCATCCAGGATCCTCCTATGAACGGCTGTGTAAAAGCCATTTAGGAAATTTGGAACGTACGTCCTCTTCGGTGTCAGAGGTCACCAGTACTTGACACATCGTTGGAGCACAGCTTTTACTGCTGACTCGTGTCTGTGACATCATAGTAACAATGGAATGAAGCCTTTGATGAAATCGTCCTTCTCTCTTCGGTGTCAGAGGTCACCATTACTTGACACACCGTTGGAGCACAGCTTTTACTGCTGACTCATGTCTCAATCATCCAGGATCCTCCTATGAACGGCTGCCTAGAAGTCATCTAGGAAATCTGGAACGTACGTCCAGATACTTGACACACCGTTGGAGCACAGCTTTTACTGCTGATTCGTGTCTGTGACATCATAGTAACAATGGAATGAAGCCTTTGATGAAATCGTCCTTCTCTCATCGGTGTCAGAGGTCACCAGTACTTGACACACCGTTGGAGCACAGCTTTTACTGCTGACATGTGTCTCAATCATCCACGATCCTCCTATGAACGGCTGCCTAGAAGTCATCTAGGAAATCTGGAACGTACGTCCTCATCGGTGTCAGAGGTCACCAGTACTTGACACACCGTTGGAGCACAGCTTTTACTGCTGACTCGTGTCTGTGACATCATAGTAACAATGGAAAGAAGCCTTTGATGAAATCGTCCTTCTCTCTTCGGTGTCAGAGGTCACCAGTACTTGACACACCGTTGGAGTACAGCTTTTACTGCTGACTCGTGTCACAATCATCCAGGATCCTCCTATGAACGGCTGCGTAGAAGTCATCTATGAAATTTGGAACGTACGTCCTCTTCGGTGTAAGAGTTCCCTAGTACTTTACACACCGTTGGAGCACAGCTTTTACTGCTGACTCGTGTCTGTGACGTCATAGAAAAAATGGAATGAAGCCTTTGATGAAATCGTCCTTCTCTCTTCGGTGTCAGAGGTCACCAGTACTTGACAAACCGTTGGAGCACAGCTTTTACTGCTGATTCGTGTCTGTGACATCATAGTAACAATGGAATGAAGCCTTTGATGAAATCGTCCTGCTCTCTTCGGTGTCAGAGGTCACCAGTACTTGACACACCGTTGGAGCACAGCTTTTACTGCTGACTCGTGTCTGTGACTTCATAGTAACAATGGCATGAAGCCTTTGATGAAATCGTCCTTCTCTCGTTGGTGTCAGAGGTCACCAGTACTTGACACACCGTTGGAGCACAGCTTTTACTGCTGACTCGTGTCTCAATCATCCAGGATCTTCCTATGAACGGCTGCGTAAAAGTCATCTAGGAAATTTGGAACGTACGTCTTCTTCGGTGTCAGAGGTCACCAGTACTTGACACACCGTTGGAGCACAGCTTTTACTGCTGACTCGTGTCTCAATCATCCAGGATCCTCCTATGAACGGCTGTGTAAAAGCCATTTAGGAAATTTGTAACGTACGTCCTCTTCGGTGTCAGAGGTCACCAGTACTTGACACATCGTTGGAGCACAGCTTTTACTGCTGACTCGTGTCTGTGACATCATAGTAACAATGGAATGAAGCCTTTGATGAAATCGTCCTTCTCTCTTCGGTGTCAGAGGTCACCATTACTTGACACACCGTTGGAGCACAGCTTTTACTGCTGACTCGTGTCTCAATCATCCAGGATCCTCCTATGAACGGCTGTGTAAAAGCCATCTAGGAAATTTGGAACGTACGTCCTCTTCGGTGTCAGAGGTCACCAGTACTTGACACACCGTTGGAGCACAGCTTTTACTGCTGACTCGTGTCTCAATAATCAAGGGTCCTCCTATGAACAACTGCGTAGAAGTCATCTAGGAAATCTGGAACGTACGTCTTCTTCGGTGTCAGAGGTCACCAGTACTTGACACACCGTTGGAGCACAGCTTTTACTGCTGACTCGTGTCTCAATCATCCAGGGTCCTCCTCTGAACGGCTGTGTAGAAGTCATCTAGGAAATCAGGAACATACGTCCTGTTCGGTGTCAGAGGTCACCAGTACTTGACACACCGTTGGAGCACAGCTTTTACTGCTGACTCGTGTCTCAATCATCCAGTATCCTCCTATGAACGGCTGCGTAAAAGTCATCTAGGAAATTTGGAACGTACGTCTTCTTCGGTGTCAGAGGTCACCAGTACTTGACACACCGTTGGAGTTCAGCTTTTACTGCTGACTCGTGTCTCAATCATCCAGGATCCTCCTATGAACGGCTGCGTAAAAGTCATCTAGGAAATCTGGAACGTACGTCCTCTTAGGTGTCAGAGGTCACCAGTACTTGACACACCGTTGGAGCACAGCTTTTACTGCTGACTCGTGTCTCAATCATCCAGGATCCTCCTCTGAATGGCTGTGTAGAAGTCATCTAGGAAGTCGGGAACGTACGTCCTCTTCGGTGTCAGAGGTCACCAGTACTTGACACACCGTTGGAGCACAGCTTTTACTGCTGACTCGTGTCTCAATCATCCAGGAATCTCCTCTGAACGGCTGCGTAAAAGTCATCTAGGAAATCTGGAACGTACGTCTTCTTCGGTGTCAGAGGTCACCAGTACTTGACACACCGTTGGAGTTCAGCTTTTACTGCTGACTCGTGTCTCAATCATCCGGGATCCTCCTATGAACGGCTGCGTAGAAGTCATCTAGGAAATCTGGAACGTACGTCTTCTTCGGTGTCAGAGGTCATAAGTACTTGACACACCGTTGGAGTTCAGCTTTTACTGCTGACTCGTGTCTCAATCATCCAGGGTCCTCCTCTGAACGGCTGTGTAGAAGTCATCTAGGAAATCGGGAACATACGTCCTCTTTTGTGTCAGAGGTCACCAGTACTTGACACACCGTTGGAGCACAGCTTTTACTGCTGACTCGTGTCTCAATCATCCAGGATCCTCCTATGAACGGCTGCGTAGAAGTCATCTAGGAAATCTGGAACGTACGTCCTCTTCGGTGTCAGAGGTCACCAGTACTTGAAACACCGTTGGAGCACAGCTTTTACTGCTGACTCGTGTCTCAATCATCCAGGATCCTCCTATGAACGGCTGCGTAAAAGTCATCTAGGAAATTTGGAACGTACGTCTTCTTCGGTGTCAGAGGTCACCAGTACTTGACACACCGTTGGAGTTCAGCTTATACTGCTGACTCATGTCTCAATAATCAAGGGTCCTCCTATGAACGGCTGCGTAAAAGTCATCTAGGAAATTTGGAACGTACGTCCTCTTCGGTGTCAGAGGTCACCAGTACTTGACACACCGTTGGAGCACAGCTTTTACTGCTGACTCGTGTCTCAATCATCCAGGATCCTCCTATGAACGGCTGTGTAAAAGCCATCTAGGAAATTTGGAACGTACGTCCTCTTCGGTGTCAGAGGTCACCAGTACTTGACACACCGTTGGAGCACAGCTTTTACTGCTGACTCGTGTCTGTGACATCACAGTAACAATGGAATGAAGCCTTTGATGAAATCGTCCTTCTCTCTTCGGTGTCAGAGGTCACCAGTACTTGACACACCGTTGGAGCACAGCTTTTACTGCTGACTCGTGTCTCAATCATCCAGGATCCTCCTATGAACGGCTGCCTAGAAGTCATCTAGGAAATCTGGAACGTACGTCCTCTTCGGTGTCAAAGGTCACCAGTACTTGACACACCGTTGGAGCACAGCTTTTACTGCTGACTCGTGTCTCAATCATCCAGTGTCCTCCTATGAACGGCTGCGTTGAAGTCATCTAGGAAATCTGGAACGTACGTCTTCTTCGGTGTCAGAGGTCATAAGTACTTGACACACCGTTGGAGTTCAGCTTTTACTGCTGACTCGTGTCTCAATCATCCAGGGTCCTCCTCTGAACGGCTGTGTAGAAGTCATCTAGGAAATCGGGAACATACGTCCTCTTTTGTGTCAGAGGTCACCAGTACTTGACACACCGTTGGAGCACAGCTTTTACTGCTGACTCGTGTCTCAATCATCCAGGATCCTCCTATGAACGGCTGCGTAGAAGTAATCTAGGAAATCTGGAACGTACGTCCTCTTCGGTGTCAGAGGTCACCAGTACTTGACACACCGTTGGAGCACAGCTTTTACTGCTGACTCGTGTCTCAATCATCCAGGATCCTCCTATGAACGGCTGCGTAGAAGTCATCTAGGAAATCTGGAACGTACGTCCTCTTCGGTGTCAGAGGTCACCAGTACTTGAAACACCGTTGGAGCACAGCTTTTACTGCTGACTCGTGTCTCAATCATCCAGGATCCTCCTATGAACGGCTGCGTAAAAGTCATCTAGGAAATTTGGAACGTACGTCTTCTTCGGTGTCAGAGGTCACCAGTACTTGACACACCGTTGGAGCACAGCTTTTACTGCTGACTCGTGTCTCAATCATCCAGGATCCTCCTATGAACGGCTGTGTAAAAGCCATCTAGGAAATTTGGAACGTACGTCCTCTTCGGTGTCAGACGTCACCAGTACTTGACACACCGTTGGAGCACAGCTTTTACTGCTGACTCGTGTCTCAATAATCAAGGGTCCTCCTATGAACAACTGCGTAGAAGTCATCTAGGAAATCTGGAACGTACGTCTTCTTCGGTGTCAGAGGTCACCAGTACTTGACACACCGTTGGAGCACAGCTTTTACTGCTGACTCGTGTCTCAATCATCCAGGATCCTCCTATGAACGGCTGCGTAGAAGTCATCTAGGAAATCTGGAACGTACGTCCTCTTCGGTGTCAGAGGTCACCAGTACTTGACACACCGTTGGAGCACAGCTTTTACTGCTGACTCATGTCTCAATCATCCAGGGTCCTCCTATGAACGGCTGTGTAGAAGTCATCTAGGAAATCTGGAACGTACGTCCTCTTCGGTGTCAAAGGTCACCAGTACTTGACACACTGTTAGAGTTCATCTTTTACTGCTGACTCGTGTCTCAATAATCAAGGGTCCTCCTCTGAACGGCTGTGTAGAAGTCATCTAGGAAATCGGGAAAGTACGTCCTCCTTGGTGTCAGAGGTCACCAGTACTTGACACACCGTTGGAGCACAGCTTTTACTGCTGACTCGTGTCTCAATCATCCAGGATCCTCCTATGAACGGCTGCGTAAAAGTCATCTAGGAAATCTGGAACGTACGTCCTCTTCGGTGTCAGAGGTCACCAGTACTTGACACACCGTTGGAGCACAGCTTTTACTGCTGACTCGTGTCTCAATCATCCAGGATCCTCCTCTGAATGGCTGTGTAGAAGTCATCTAGGAAATCTGGAACGTACGTCCTCTTCGGTGTCAGAGGTCACCAGTACTTGAAACACCGTTGGAGCACAGCTTTTACTGCTGACTCGTGTCTCAATCATCCAGGATCCTCCTATGAACGGCTGCGTAAAAGTCATCTAGGAAATTTGGAACGTACGTCTTCTTCGGTGTCAGAGGTCACCAGTACTTGACACACCGTTGGAGCACAGCTTTTACTGCTGACTCGTGTCTCAATCATCCAGGATCCTCCTATGAACGGCTGTGTAAAAGCCATCTAGGAAATTTGGAACGTACGTCCTCTTCGGTGTCAGACGTCACCAGTACTTGACACACCGTTGGAGCACAGCTTTTACTGCTGACTCGTGTCTCAATAATCAAGGGTCCTCCTATGAACAACTGCGTAGAAGTCATCTAGGAAATCTGGAACGTACGTCTTCTTCGGTGTCAGAGGTCACCAGTACTTGACACACCGTTGGAGCACAGCTTTTACTGCTGACTCGTGTCTCAATCATCCAGGATCCTCCTATGAACGGCTGCGTAGAAGTCATCTAGGAAATCTGGAACGTACGTCCTCTTCGGTGTCAGAGGTCACCAGTACTTGACACACCGTTGGAGCACAGCTTTTACTGCTGACTCATGTCTCAATCATCCAGGGTCCTCCTATGAACGGCTGTGTAGAAGTCATCTAGGAAATCTGGAACGTACGTCCTCTTCGGTGTCAAAGGTCACCAGTACTTGACACACTGTTAGAGTTCATCTTTTACTGCTGACTCGTGTCTCAATAATCAAGGGTCCTCCTCTGAACGGCTGTGTAGAAGTCATCTAGGAAATCGGGAAAGTACGTCCTCCTTGGTGTCAGAGGTCACCAGTACTTGACACACCGTTGGAGCACAGCTTTTACTGCTGACTCGTGTCTCAATCATCCAGGATCCTCCTATGAACGGCTGCGTAAAAGTCATCTAGGAAATCTGGAACGTACGTCCTCTTCGGTGTCAGAGGTCACCAGTACTTGACACACCGTTGGAGCACAGCTTTTACTGCTGACTCGTGTCTCAATCATCCAGGATCCTCCTCTGAATGGCTGTGTAGAAGTCATCTAGGAAATCGGGAACGTACGTCCTCTTCGGTGTCAGAGGTCACCAGTACTTGACACACCGTTGGAGCACAGCTTTTACTGCTGACTCGTGTCTCAATCATCCAGGATCCTCCTATGAACGGCTGAGTAGAAGTCATCTAGGAAATCTGGAACGTACGTCTTCTTCGGTGTCAGAGGTCACCAGTACTTGACACACCGTTGGAGCACAGCTTTTACTGCTGACTCGTGTCTAAATCATCCAGTATCCTCCTATGAACGGCTGCGTAGAAGTCATCTAGGAAATCTGGAACGTACGTCCTCTTCGGTGTCAGAGGTCACCAGTACTTGACACACCGTTGGAGCACAGCTTTTACTGCTGACTCGTGTCTCAATCATCCAGGATCCTCCTATGAACGGCTGCGTAAAAGTCATCTAGGAAATTTGGAACGTACGTCTTCTTCGGTGTCAGAGGTCACCAGTACTTGACACACCGTTGGAGTTCAGCTTTTACTGCTGACTCGTGTCTCAATAATCAAGGGTCCTCCTCTGAACGGCTGTGTAGAAGTCATCTAGGAAATCAGGAACATACGTCCTGTTCGGTGTCAGAGGTCACCAGTACTTGACACACCGTTGGAGCACAGCTTTTACTGCTGACTCGTGTCTAAATCATCCAGTATCCTCCTATGAACGGCTGCGTAGAAGTCATCTAGGAAATCTGGAACGTGCGTCCTCTTCGGTGTCAAAGGTCACCAGTACTTGACACACCGTTAGAGTTCAGCTTTTACTGCTGACTCGTGTCTCAATAATCAAGGGTCCTCCTCTGAACGGCTGTGTAGAAGTCATCTAGGAAATCGGGAAAGTACGTCCTCCTTGGTGTCAGAGGTCACCAGTACTTGACACACCGTTGGAGCACAGCTTTTACTGCTGACTCGTGTCTCAATCATCCAGGATCCTCCTATGAACGGCTGCGTAAAAGTCATCTAGGAAATCTGGAACGTACGTCCTCTTCGGTGTCAGAGGTCACCAGTACTTGACACACCGTTGGAGTTCAGCTTTTACTGCTGACTCGTGTCTCAATAATCAAGGGTCCTCCTCTGAACGGCTGTGTAGAAGTCATCTAGGAAATCGGGAAAGTACGTCCTCCTTGGTGTCAGAGGTCACCAGTACTTGACACACCGTTGGAGCACAGCTTTTACTGCTGACTCGTGTCTCAATCATCCAGGATCCTCCTCTGAATGGCTGTGTAGAAGTCATCTAGGAAATCGGGAACGTACGTCCTCTTCGGTGTCAGAGGTCACCAGTACTTGACACACCGTTGGAGCACAGCTTTTACTGCTGACTCGTGTCTCAATCATCCAGGATCCTCCTATGAACGGCTGCGTAGAAGTCATCTAGGAAATCTGGAACGTACGTCTTCTTCGGTGTCAGAGGTCACCAGTACTTGACACACCGTTGGAGCACAGCTTTTACTGCTGACTCGTGTCTAAATCATCCAGTATCCTCCTATGAACGGCTGCGTAGAAGTCATCTAGGAAATCTGGAACGTACGTCCTCTTCGGTGTCAAAGGTCACCAGTACTTGACACACCGTTGGAGCACAGCTTTTACTGCTGACTCGTGTCTCAATCATCCAGGATCCTCCTATGAACGGCTGCGTAAAAGTCATCTAGGAAATTTGGAACGTACGTCTTCTTCGGTGTCAGAGGTCACCAGTACTTGACACACCGTTGGAGTTCAGCTTTTACTGCTGACTCGTGTCTCAATAATCAAGGGTCCTCCTCTGAACGGCTGTGTAGAAGTCATCTAGGAAATCGGGAAAGTACGTCCTCCTTGGTGTCAGAGGTCACCAGTACTTGACACACCGTTGGAGCACAGCTTTTACTGCTGACTCGTGTCTCAATCATCCAGGATCCTCCTATGAACGGCTGCGTAAAAGTCATCTAGGAAATTTGGAACGTACGTCTTCTTCGGTGTCAGAGGTCACCAGTACTTGACACACCGTTGGAGCACAGCTTTTACTGCTGACTCATGTCTCAATAATCAAGGGTCCTCCTATGAACGGCTGCCTAGAAGTCATCTAGGAAATCTGGAACGTACGTCCTCATCGGTGTCAGAGGTCACCAGTACTTGACACACCGTTGGAGCACAGCTTTTACTGCTGACTCGTGTCTGTGACATCATAGTAACAATGGAAAGAAGCCTTTGATGAAATCGTCCTTCTCTCTTCGCTGTCAGAGGTCACCAGTACTTGACACACCGTTGGAGCACAGCTTTTACTGCTGACTCGTGTCTCAATCATCCAGGATCCTCCTATGAACGGCTGCGTAAAAGTCATCTAGGAAATTTGGAACGTACGTCTTCTTCGGTGTCAGAGGTCACCAGTACTTGACACACCGTTGGAGCATAGCTTTTACTGCTGACTCATGTCTCAATAATCAAGGGTCCTCCTATGAACAGCTGCGTAGAAGTCATCTAGGAAATCTTGAATGTACGTCCTCTTCGGTGTCAGAAGTCACCAGTACTTGACACACCGTTGGAGCACAGCTTTTACTGCTGACTCGTGTCTCAATCATCCAGGGTCCTCCTATGAACGGCTGCGTAGAAGTCATCTAGGAAATTTGGAACGTACGTCCTCTTCGGTGTCAGAGGTCACCAGTACTTGACACACCGTTGGAGCACAGCTTTTACTGCTGACTCGTGTCTGTGACTTCATAGTAACAATGGCATGAAGCCTTTGATGAAATCGTCCTTCTCTCTTTGGTGTCAGAGGTCACCAGTACTTGACACACCGTTGGAGCACAGCTTTTACTGCTGACATGTGTCTCAATCATCCACGATCCTCCTATGAACGGCTGCCTCGAAGTCATCTAGGAAATCTGGAACGTACGTCCTCATCGGTGTCAGAGGTCACCAGTACTTGACACACCGTTGGAGCACAGCTTTTACTGCTGACTCGTGTCTGTGACATCATAGTAACAATGGAAAGAAGCCTTTGATGAAATCGTCCTTCTCTCTTCGGTGTCAGAGGTCACCAGTACTTGACACACCGTTGGAGTACAGCTTTTACTGCTGACTCGTGTCACAATCATCCAGGATCCTCCTATGAACGGCTGCGTAGAAGTCATCTATGAAATTTGGAACGTACGTCCTCTTCGGTGTAAGAGTTCCCTAGTACTTTACACACCGTTGGAGCACAGCTTTTACTGCTGACTCGTGTCTGTGACGTCATAGAAAAAATGGAATGAAGCCTTTGATGAAATCGTCCTTCTCTCTTCGGTGTCAGAGGTCACCAGTACTTGACAAACCGTTGGAGCACAGCTTTTACTGCTGATTCGTGTCTGTGACATCATAGTAACAATGGAATGAAGCCTTTGATGAAATCGTCCTGCTCTCTTCGGTGTCAGAGGTCACCAGTACTTGACACACCGTTGGAGCACAGCTTTTACTGCTGACTCGTGTCTGTGACTTCATAGTAACAATGGCATGAAGCCTTTGATGAAATCGTCCTTCTCTCGTTGGTGTCAGAGGTCACCAGTACTTGACACACCGTTGGAGCACAGCTTTTACTGCTGACATGTGTCTCAATCATCCACGATCCTCCTTTGAACGGCTGCCTAGAAGTCATCTAGGAAATCTGGAACGTACGTCCTCATCGGTGTCAGAGGTCACCAGTACTTGACACACCGTTGGAGCACAGCTTTTACTGCTGACTCGTGTCTGTGACATCATAGTAACAATGGAAAGAAGCCTTTGATGAAATCGTCCTTCTCTCTTCGGTGTCAGAGGTCACCAGTACTTGACACACCGTTGGAGTACAGCTTTTACTGCTGACTCGTGTCTCAATCATCCAGGATCCTCCTATGAACGGCTGCGTAGAAGTCATCTATGAAATTTGGAACGTACGTCCTCTTCGGTGTAAGAGTTCCCTAGTACTTTACACACCGTTGGAGCACAGCTTTTACTGCTGACTCGTGTCTGTGACGTCATAGAAAAAATGGAATGAAGCCTTTGATGAAATCGTCCTTCTCTCTTCGGTGTCAGAGGTCACCAGTACTTGACACACCGTTGGAGCACAGCTTTTACTGCTGATTCGTGTCTGTGACATCATAGTAACAATGGAATGAAGCCTTTGATGAAATCGTCCTGCTCTCTTCGGTGTCAGAGGTCACCAGTACTTGACACACCGTTGGAGCACAGCTTTTACTGCTGACTCGTGTTTGTGACGTCATAGTAACAATGGAATGAAGCCTTTGATGAAATCGTCCTTCTCTCTTTGGTGTCAGAGGTCACCAGTACTTGACACACCGTTGGAGCACAGCTTTTACTGCTGACTCGTGTCTCAATCATCCAGGATCTTCCTATGAACGGCTGCGTAAAAGTCATCTAGGAAATTTGGAACGTACGTCTTCTTCGGTGTCAGAGGTCACCAGTACTTGACACACCGTTGGAGCACAGCTTTTACTGCTGACTCGTGTCTCAATCATCCAGGATCCTCCTATGAACGGCTGTGTAAAAGCCATTTAGGAAATTTGGAACGTACGTCCTCTTCGGTGTCAGAGGTCACCAGTACTTGACACATCGTTGGAGCACAGCTTTTACTGCTGACTCGTGTCTGTGACATCATAGTAACAATGGAATGAAGCCTTTGATGAAATCGTCCTTCTCTCTTCGGTGTCAGAGGTCACCATTACTTGACACACCGTTGGAGCACAGCTTTTACTGCTGACTCATGTCTCAATCATCCAGGATCCTCCTATGAACGGCTGCCTAGAAGTCATCTAGGAAATCTGGAACGTACGTCCAGATACTTGACACACCGTTGGAGCACAGCTTTTACTGCTGATTCGTGTCTGTGACATCATAGTAACAATGGAATGAAGCCTTTGATGAAATCGTCCTTCTCTCATCGGTGTCAGAGGTCACCAGTACTTGACACACCGTTGGAGCACAGCTTTTACTGCTGACTCGTGTCTGTGACGTCATAGTAACAATGGAATGAAGCCTTTGATGAAATCGTCCTTCTCTCTTTGGTGTCAGAGGTCACCAGTACTTGACACACCGTTGGAGCACAGCTTTTACTGCTGACTCGTGTCTCAATCATTCAGGATCTTCCTATGAACGGCTGCGTAAAAGTCATCTAGGAAATTTGGAACGTACGTCCTCTTCGGTGTCAGAGGTCACCAGTACTTGACACACCGTTGGAGCACAGCTTTTACTGCTGACTCGTGTCTGTGACATCATAGTAACAATGGAATGAAGCCTTTGATGAATTCGTCCTTCTCTCTTCGGTGTCAGAGGTCACCAGTACTTGACACACCGTTGGAGCACAGCTTTTACTGCTGACTCGTGTCTCAATCATCCAGGATCCTCCTATGAACGGCTGCGTAAAAGTCATCTAGGAAATTTGGTACGTACGTCTTCATCGGTGTCAGAGGTCACCAGTACTTGACACACCGTTGGAGCACAGCTTTTACTGCTGACTCGTGTCTCAATCATCCAGTGTCCTCCTATGAACGGCTGCGTTGAAGTCATCTAGGAAATCTGGAACGTACGTCTTCTTCGGTGTCAGAGGTCACCAGTACTTGACACACCGTTGGAGCACAGCTTTTACTGCTGACTCGTGTCTCAATCATCCAGGATCCTCCTATGAACGGCTGCGTAAAAGTCATCTAGGAAATTTGGAACGTACGTCCTCTTCGGTGTCAGAGGTCACCAGTACTTGAGACACCGTTGGAGCACAGCTTTTACTGCTGACTCGTGTCTGTGACATCATAGTAACAATGGAATGAAGCCTTTGATGAAATCGTCCTGCTCTCTTCGGTGTCAGAGGTCACCAGTACTTGACACACCGTTGGAGCACAGCTTTTACTGCTGACTCGTGTCTCAATCATCCAGGATCTTCCTATGAACGGCTGCGTAAAAGTCATCTAGGAAATTTGGAACGTACGTCCTCTTCGGTGTCAGAGGTCACCAGTACTTGACACACCGTTGGAGCACAGCTTTTACTGCTGACTCGTGTCTCAATCATCCAGGATCCTCCTATGAACGGCTGTGTAAAAGCCATTTAGGAAATTTGGAACGTACGTCCTCTTCGGTGTCTGAGGTCACCAGTACTTGACACATCGTTGGAGCACAGCTTTTACTGCTGACTCGTGTCTGTGACATCATAGTAACAATGGAATGAAGCCTTTGATGAAATCGTCCTTCTCTCTTCGGTGTCAGAGGTCACCAGTACTTGACACACCGTTGGAGCACAGCTTTTACTGCTGACTCGTGTCTCAATCATCCAGGATCCTCCTATGAACGGCTGCCTAGAAGTCATCTAGGAAATCTGGAACGTACGTCCAGATACTTGACACACCGTTGGAGCACAGCTTTTACTGCTGATTCGTGTCTGTGACATCATAGTAACAATGGAATGAAGCCTTTGATGAAATCGTCCTTCTCTCTTCGGTGTCAGAGGTCACCAGTACTTGACACACCGTTGGAGCACAGCTTTTACTGCTGACTCGTGTCTCA
The DNA here is from genome assembly GCF_027942865.1 of Odontesthes bonariensis. Lineage (NCBI taxonomy): Eukaryota > Metazoa > Chordata > Actinopteri > Atheriniformes > Atherinopsidae > Odontesthes > Odontesthes bonariensis. Next base: position 19,200,797 of record NC_134510.1, read on the forward strand.
ATCATCCAGGATCCTCCTATGAACGGCTGCGTAGAAGTCATCTAGGAAATTTGGAACGTACGTCCTCTTCGGTGTCAGAGTTCCCTAGTACTTTACACACCGTTGGAGCACAGCTTTTACTGCTGACTCGTGTCTGTGACGTCATAGAAAAAATGGAATGAAGCCTTTGATGAAATCGTCCTGCTCTCTTCGGTGTCAGAGGTCACCAGTACTTGACACACCGTTGGAGCACAGCTTTTACTGCTGACTCGTGTCTCAATCATCCAGGGTCCTCCTATGAACGGCTGCCTAGAAGTCATCTAGGAAATTTGGAACGTACGTCCTCATCGGTGTCAGAGGTCACAGGTACTTGACACACCGTTGGAGCACAGCTTTTACTGCTGACTCGTGTCTGTGACGTCATAGTAACAATGGAATGAAGCCTTTGATGAAATCGTCCTTCTCTCTTTGGTGTCAGATGTCACCAGTACTTGACAAACCGTTGGAGCACAGCTTTTACTGCTGACTCGTGTCTCAATCATCCAGGATCTTCCTATGAACGGCTGCGTAAAAGTCATCTAGGAAATTTGGAACGTACGTCCTCTTCGGTGTCAGAGGTCACCAGTACTTGACACACCGTTGGAGCACAGCTTTTACTGCTGACTCGTGTCTCAATCATCCAGGATCCTCCTATGAACGGCTTTGTAAAAGCCATCTAGGAAATTTGGAACGTACGTCCTCTTCGGTGTCAGAGGTCACCAGTACTTGACACATCGTTGGAGCACAGCTTTTACTGCTGACTCGTGTCTGTGACATCATAGTAACAATGGAATGAAGCCTTTGATGAAATCGTCCTTCTCTCTTCGGTGTCAGAGGTCACCAGTACTTGACACACCGTTGGAGCACAGCTTTTACTGCTGACTCGTGTCTCAATCATCCAGGATCCTCCTATGAACGGCTGCCTAGAAGTCATCTAGGAAATCTGGAACGTACGTCCTCTTCGGTGTCAAAGGTCACCAGTACTTGACACACCGTTGGAGCACAGCTTTTACTGCTGACTCGTGTCTCAATCATCCAGTGTCCTCCTATGAACGGCTGCGTTGAAGTCATCTAGGAAATCTGGAACGTACGTCTTCTTCGGTGTCAGAGGTAACCAGTACTTGACACACCGTTGGAGAACAGCTTTTACTGCTGACTCGTGTCTCAATCATCCAGGATCCTCCTATGAACGGCTGCGTAAAAGTCATCAAGGAAATTTGGTACGTACGTCTTCTTCGGTGTCAGAGGTCACCAGTACTTGACACACCGTTGGAGTTCAGCTTTTACTGCTGACTCGTGTCTCAATCATCCAGGGTCCTCCTCTGAACGGCTGTGTAGAAGTCATCTAGGAAATCGGGAACATACATCCTCTTTGGTGTCAGAGGTCACCAGTACTTGACACACCGTTGGAGCACAGCTTTTACTGCTGACTCGTGTCTCAATCATCCAGGATCCTCCTATGAACGGCTGCGTATAAGTCATCTAGGAAATCTGGAACGTACGTCCTCTTCGGTGTCAGAGGTCACCGTACTTGACACACCGTTGGAGCACAGCTTTTACTGCTGACTCGTGTCTCAATCATCCAGGTTCTTCCTATGAACGGCTGCGTAAAAGTCATCTAGGAAATTTGTAACGTACGTCTTCTTCGGTGTCAGAGGTCACCAGTACTTGACAGACCGTTGGATCACAGCTTTTACTGCTGACTCGTGTCTCAATAATCAAGGGTCCTCCTATGAACAGCTGCGTAGAAGTCATCAAGAAAATCTTGAACGTACATCCTCTTTGGTGTCAGAGGTCACCAGTACTTGATACACCGTTGGAGCACAGCTTTTACTGCTGAGTCGTGTCTCAATCATCCAGGGTCCTCCTCTGAACGGCTGTGTAGAAGTCATCTAGGAAATCGGGAACATACATCCTCTTTGGTGTCAGAGGTCACCAGTACTTGACACACCGTTGGAGCACAGCTTTTACTGCTGACTCGTGTCTCAATCATCCAGGATCCTCCTATGAACGGCTGCGTATAAGTCATCTAGGAAATCTGGAACGTACGTCCTCTTCGGTGTCAGAGGTCACCGTACTTGACACACCGTTGGAGCACAACTTTTACTGCTGACTCGTGTCTCAATCATCCAGGATCCTCCTATGAACGGCTGCGTAGATGTCATATATGAAATTTGAAACGTACGTCCTCTTCGGTGTCAGAGATCCCTAGTACTTGACACACCGTTGGAGCACAGCTTTTACTGCTGACTCGTGTCTGTGACGTCATAGAAAAAATGGAATGAAGCCTTTGATGAAATCGTCCTTCTCTCTTCGGTGTCAGAGGTCACCAGTACTTGACACACCGTTGGAGCACAGCTTTTACTGCTGACTCGTGTCTCAATCATCCAGGATCCTCCTATGAACGGCTGCGTATAAGTCATCTAGGAAATTTGGAACGTACGTCCTCTTCGGTGTCAGAGGTCACCGTACTTGACACACCGTTGGAGCACAGCTTTTACTGCTGACTCGTGTCTGTGACGTCATAGAAAAAATGGAATGAAGCCTTTGATGAAATCGTCCTTCTCTCTTCGGTGTCAGAGGTCACCAGTACTTGACACACCGTTGGAGCACAGCTTTTACTGCTGACTCGTGTCTCAATCATCCAGGATCCTCCTATGAACGGCTGCGTAGAAGTCATATATGAAATTTGAAACGTACGTCCTCTTCGGTGTCAGAGATCCCTAGTACTTGACACACCGTTGGAGCACAGCTTTTACTGCTGACTCGTGTCTGTGACGTCATAGAAAAAATGGAATGAAGCCTTTGATGAAATCGTCCTTCTCTCTTCGGTGTCAGAGGTCACCAGTACTTGACACACCGTTGGAGCACAGCTTTTACTGCTGATTCGTGTCTGTGACATCATAGTAACAATGGAATGAAGCCTTTGATGAAATCGTCCTGCTATCGTCGGTGTCAGATGTCACCAGTACTTGACACACCGTTGGAGCACAGCTTTTACTGCTGACTCGTGTCTCAATCATCCAGGGTCGTCCTATGAACGGCTGCGTAGAAGTCATCTAGGAAATTTGGAACGTACGTCCTCTTCGGTGTCAGAGGTCACCAGTACTTGACACACCGTTGGAGCACAGCTTTTACTGCTGACTCGTGTCTCAATCATCCAGGGTCCTCTTATGAACGGCTGCGTAGAAGTCATCTAGGAAATTTGGAACGTACGTCCTCTTTTGTGTCAGAGGTCACCAGTACTTGACACACTTTTAGAGCACAGCTTTTACTGCTGACTCGTGTCTAAATCATCCAGGATCCTCCTATGAACGGCTGCATAGAAGTCATCTAGGAAATTTGGAACGTACGTCCTCTTCGGTGTCAGAGGTCACCAGTACTTGACACACCGTTGGAGCACAGCTTTTACTGCTGACTCGTGTCTGTGACGTCATAGTAACATTGGAATGAAGCCTTTGATGAAATCGTCCTTCTCTCTTTGGTGTCAGAGGTCACCAGTACTTGACACACCGTTGGAGCACAGCTTTTACTGCTGACTCGTGTCTCAATCATCCAGGATCTTCCTATGAACGGCTGCGTAAAAGTCATATAGGAAATTTGGAACGTACGTCCTCTTCGGTGTCAGAGGTCACCAGTACTTGACACACCGTTGGAGCACAGCTTTTACTGCTGACTCGTGTCTGTGACATCATATTAACAATGGAATGAAGCCTTTAATGAAATCGTCCTTCTCTCTTCGGTGTCAGAGGTCACCAGTACTTGACACACCGTTGGAGCACAGCTTTTACTGCTGACTCGTGTCTGTGACAACATAGTAACAATGGAATGAAGCCTTTAATGAAATCGTCCTTCTCTCTTCGCTGTCAGAGGTCACCAGTACTTGACACACCGTTGGAGCACAGCTTTTACTGCTGACTCGTGTCTCAATCATCCAGTGTCCTCCTATGAACGGCTGCGTAGAATTCATCTAGGAAATTTGTAACGTACGTCCTCTTCGGTGTCAGAGGTCACCAGTATTTGACACACCATTGGAGCACAGCTTTTACTGCTGACTCGTGTCTCAATCATCCAGGATCCTCCTATGAACGGCTGCCTAGAAGTCATCTAGGAAATCTGGAACGTACGTCCTCATCGGTGTCAGAGGTCACCAGTACTTGACACACCGTTGGAGCACAGCTTTTACTGCTGACTCGTGTCTCAATCATTCAGGATCCTCCTATGAACGGCTGCGTAAAAGTCATCTAGGAAATTTGGAACGTACGTCCTCTTCGGTGTCAGAGGTCACCAGTACTTGACACACCGTTGGAGCTCAGCTTTTACTGCTGACTCGTGTCTGTGACATCATAGTAACAATGGAATGAAGCCTTTGATGAAATCATCCTGCTCTCTTCGGTGTCAGAGGTCACCAGTACTTGACACACCGTTGGAGCACAGCTTTTACTGCTGACTCGTGTCTCAATCATCCAGGATCCTCCTATGAACGGCTGCCTAGAAGTCATCTAGGAAATTTGGAACGTACGTCCTCTTCGGTGTCAGAGGTCACCAGTACTTGATACACCGCTGGAGCACAGCTTTTACTGCTGACTCGTGTCTCAATCATCCAGGATCCTCCTATGAACGGCTGCGTAGAAGTCATCTAAGAAATTTGGAACGTACGTCCTCTTCGGTGTCAGAGTTCCCTAGTACTTGACACACGGTTGGAGCACAGCTTTTACTGCTCACTCGTGTCTCAATCATCCAGGATCTTCCTATGAACGGCTGCGTAAAAGTCATCTAGGAAATTTGGAACGTACGTCCTCTTCGGTGTCAGAGGTCACCAGTACTTGACACATCGTTGGAGCACAGCTTTTATTGCTAACTCGTGTCTGTGACATCATAGTAACAATGGAATGAAGCCTTTGATGAAATCATCCTCCTCTCTTCGGTGTCAGAGGTCACCAGTACTTGACACACCGTTGGAGCACAGCTTTTACTACTGACTCGTATCTCAATCATCCAGGGTCCTCCTCTGAACGGCTGTGTAGAAGTCATCTAGGAAATCTGGAACGTACGTCCTCTTCGGTGTCAGAGGTCACCAGTACTTGACAAACCGCTGGAGCACAGCTTTTACTGCTGACTCCTGTCTCAATCATCCAGGATCCTCCTATGAACGGCTGCGTAGAAGTCATCTAGGAAATTTGGAACGTACGTCCTCTTCGGTGTCAGAGGTCACCAGTACTTGACACACCGTTGGAGCACAGCTTTTACTGCTGACTCGTGTCTCAATCATCCAGGATCCTCCTATGAACGGCTGCGTAGAAGTCATCTATGAAATTTGGAACGTACGTCCTCTTCGGTGTCAGAGTTCCCTAGTACTTGACACACCATTGGAGCACAGCTTTTACTGCTGACTCGTGTCTGTGACGTCATAGTAACATTGGAATGAAGCCTTTCATGAAATCGTCCTTCTCTCTTTGGTGTCAGAGGTCACCAGTACTTGACACACCGTTGGAGCACAGCTTTTACTGCTGACTCGTGTCTCAATCATCCAGGGTCCTCCTATGAACGGCTGCGTAGAAGTCATCTAGGAAATTTGGAACGTACGTCCTCATCGGTGTCAGAGGTCACCAGTACTTGACACACCGTTGGAGCACAGCTTTTACTGCTGACTCGTGTCTGTGACGTCATAGTAACAATGAAATGAAGCCTTTGATGAAATCGTCCTTCTCTCTTCGGTGTCAGAGGTCACCAGTACTTGACACACCGTTGGAGCACAGCTTTTACTGCTGACTCGTGTCTCAATCATCCAGGATCCTCCTATGAACGGCTGCGTATAAGTCATCTAGGAAATCTGGAACGTACGTCCTCTTCGGTGTCAGAGGTCACCGTACTTGACACACCGTTGGAGCACAGCTTTTACTGCTGACTCGTATCTCAATCATCCAGGATCCTCCTATGAACGGCTGCGTAAAAGTCATCTAGGAAATTTGGAACGTACGTCTTCTTCGGTGTCAGAGGTCACCAGTACTTGACACACCGTTGGAGCACAGCTTTTACTGCTGACTCGTGTCTCAATAATCAAGGGTCCTCCTATGAACAGCTGCGTAGAAGTCATCTAGGAAATCTTGAACGTACGTCCTCTTCGGTGTCAGAGGTCACCAGTACTTGATACACCGTTGAAGTACAGCTTTTACTGCTGACTCGTGTCTGTGTCATCATAGTAACAATGGAATGAAGCCTTTGATGAAATCATCCTGCTCTCTTCGGTGTCAGAGGTCACCAGTACTTGACACACCGTTGGAGCACAGCTTTTACTACTGACTCGTATCTCAATCATCCAGGGTCCTCCTCTGAACGGCTGTGTAGAAGTCATCTAGGAAATCTGGAACGTACGTCCTCTTCGGTGTCAGAGGTCACCAGTACTTGACACACCGCTGGAGCACAGCTTTTACTGCTGACTCGTGTCTCAATCATCCATGATCCTCCTATGAACGGCTGCGTAGAAGTCATCTATGAAATTTGAAACGTACGTCCTCTTCGGTGTCAGAGTTCCCTAGTACTTGACACACCGTTGGAGCACAGCTTTTACTGCTGACTCGTGTCTGTGACATCATAGTAACAATGGAATGAAGCCTTTGATGAAATCGTCCTGCTCTCTTCGGTGTCAGAGGTCACCAGTACTTGACACACCGTTGGAGCACAGCTTTTACTGCTGACTCGTGTCTCAATCATCCAGGGTCCTCCTATGAACGGCTGCCTAGAAGTCATCTAGGAAATTTGGAACGTACGTCCTCATCGGTGTCAGAGGTCACCAGTACTTGACACACCGTTGGAGCACAGCTTTTACTGCTGACTCGTGTCTCAATCATCCAGGATCCTCCTATGAACGGCTGTGTAAAAGCCATCTAGGAAATTTGGAACGTACGTCCTCTTCGGTGTCAGAGTTCCCTAGTACTTGACACACCGTTGGAGCACAGCTTTTACTGCTGACTCGTGTCTCAATCATCCAGGATCTTCCTATGAACGGCTGCGTAAAAGTCATCTAGGAAATTTGGAACGTACGTCCTCTTCGGTGTCAGAGGTCACCAGTACTTGACACACCGTTGGAGCACAGCTTTTACTGCTGACTCGTGTCTCAATCATCCAGGATCCTCCTATGAACGGCTGTGTAAAAGCCATCTAGGAAATTTGGAATGTACGTCCTCTTCGGTGTCAGAGTTTCCTAGTACTTGACACACCGTTGGAGCACAGCTTTTACTGCTGACTCGTGTCTGTGACATCATAGTAACAATGGAATGAAGCCTTTGATGAAATCGTCCTTCTCTCTTCGGTGTCAGAGGTCACCAGTACTTGACACACCGTTGGAGCACAGCTTTTACTGCTGACTCGTGTCTCAATCATCCAGGATCCTCCTATGAACGGCTGCCTAGAAGTCATCTAGGAAATCTGGAACGTACGTCCTCTTCGGTGTCAAAGGTCACCAGTACTTGACACACCGTTGGAGCACAGCTTTTACTGCTGACTCGTGTCTCAATCATCCAGTGTCCTCCTATGAACGGCTGCGTTGAAGTCATCTAGGAAATCTGGAACGTACGTCTTCTTCGTTGTCAGAGGTCACCAGTACTTGACACACCATTGGAACACAGCTTTTACTGCTGACTCGTGTCTCAATCATCCAGGATCCTCCTATGAACGGCTGCGTAAAAGTTATCTAGGAAATTTGGAACGTACGTCCTCTTCGGTGTCAGAGGTCCCCAGTACTTGACACACCGTTGGAGCACAGCTTCTACTGCTGACTCGTGTCTCAATCATCCAGTTTCCTCCTATGAACGGCTGCGTAGAATTCATCTAGGAAATTTGTAACGTACGTCCTCTTCGGTGTCAGAGGTCACCAGTACTTGACACACCATTGGAGCACAGCTTTTACTGCTGACTCGTGTCTCAATCATCCAGGATCCTCCTATGAACGGCTGCCTAGAAGTCATCTAGGAAATCTGGAACGTACGTCCTCATCGGTGTCAGAGGTCACCAGTACTTGACACACCGTTGGAGCACAGCTTTTACTGCTGACTCGTGTCTCAATCATCCAGGATCCTCCTATGAACGGCTGCGTAAAAGTCATCTAGGAAATTTGGAACGTACGTCCTCTTCGGTGTCAGAGGTCACCAGTACTTGACACACCGTTGGAGCACAGCTTTTACTGCTGACTCGTGTCTGTGACATATTAGTAACAATGGAATGAAGCCTTTGATGAAATCGTCCTTCTCTCTTCGGTGTCAGAGGTCACCAGTACTTGACACACCGTTGGAGCACAGCTTTTACTGCTGATTCGTGTCTTTGACATCATAGTAACAATGGAATGAAGCCTTTGATGAAATCGTCCTTCTCTCTTCGGTGTCAGAGGTCACCAGTACTTGACACACCGTTGGAGCACAGCTTTTACTGCTGACTCGTGTCTAAATCATCCAGGATCCTCCTATGAACAGCTGCGTAGAAGTCATCTAGGAAATTTGGAACGTACGTCCTCTTCGGTGTCAGAGTTCCCCAGTACTTGACACATCGTTGGAGCACAGCTTTTATTGCTGAGTCGTGTCTGTGACATCATAGTAACAATGGAATGAAGCCTTTGATGAAATCGTCCTACTCTCTTCGGTTTCAGAGGTCACCAGTACTTGACACACCGTTGGAGCACAGCTTTTACTGCTGACTCGTGTCTCAATCATCCAGGGTCCTCCTATGAACGGCTGCGTAGAAGTCATCTAGGAAATTTGGAACGTACGTCCTCATCGGTGTCAGAGGTCACCAGTACTTGACACACCGTTGGAGCACAGCTTTTACTGCTGACTCGTGTCTGTGACGTCATAGTAACAATGAAATGAAGCCTTTGATGAAATCGTCCTTCTCTCTTCGGTGTCAGAGGTCACCAGTACTTGACACACCGTTGGAGCACAGCTTTTACTGCTGACTCGTGTCTCAATCATCCAGGATCCTCCTATGAACGGCTGCGTATAAGTCATCTAGGAAATCTGGAACGTACGTCCTCTTCGGTGTCAGAGGTCACCGTACTTGACACACCGTTGGAGCACAGCTTTTACTGCTGACTCGTATCTCAATCATCCAGGATCCTCCTATGAACGGCTGCGTAAAAGTCATCTAGGAAATTTGGAACGTACGTCTTCTTCGGTGTCAGAGGTCACCAGTACTTGACACACCGTTGGAGCACAGCTTTTACTGCTGACTCGTGTCTCAATAATCAAGGGTCCTCCTATGAACAGCTGCGTAGAAGTCATCTAGGAAATCTTGAACGTACGTCCTCTTCGGTGTCAGAGGTCACCAGTACTTGATACACCGTTGAAGTACAGCTTTTACTGCTGACTCGTGTCTGTGTCATCATAGTAACAATGGAATGAAGCCTTTGATGAAATCATCCTGCTCTCTTCGGTGTCAGAGGTCACCAGTACTTGACACACCGTTGGAGCACAGCTTTTACTACTGACTCGTATCTCAATCATCCAGGGTCCTCCTCTGAACGGCTGTGTAGAAGTCATCTAGGAAATCTGGAACGTACGTCCTCTTCGGTGTCAGAGGTCACCAGTACTTGACACACCGCTGGAGCACAGCTTTTACTGCTGACTCGTGTCTCAATCATCCATGATCCTCCTATGAACGGCTGCGTAGAAGTCATCTATGAAATTTGAAACGTACGTCCTCTTCGGTGTCAGAGTTCCCTAGTACTTGACACACCGTTGGAGCACAGCTTTTACTGCTGACTCGTGTCTGTGACATCATAGTAACAATGGAATGAAGCCTTTGATGAAATCGTCCTGCTCTCTTCGGTGTCAGAGGTCACCAGTACTTGACACACCGTTGGAGCACAGCTTTTACTGCTGACTCGTGTCTCAATCATCCAGGGTCCTCCTATGAACGGCTGCCTAGAAGTCATCTAGGAAATTTGGAACGTACGTCCTCATCGGTGTCAGAGGTCACCAGTACTTGACACACCGTTGGAGCACAGCTTTTACTGCTGACTCGTGTCTCAATCATCCAGGATCCTCCTATGAACGGCTGTGTAAAAGCCATCTAGGAAATTTGGAACGTACGTCCTCTTCGGTGTCAGAGTTCCCTAGTACTTGACACACCGTTGGAGCACAGCTTTTACTGCTGACTCGTGTCTCAATCATCCAGGATCTTCCTATGAACGGCTGCGTAAAAGTCATCTAGGAAATTTGGAACGTACGTCCTCTTCGGTGTCAGAGGTCACCAGTACTTGACACACCGTTGGAGCACAGCTTTTACTGCTGACTCGTGTCTCAATCATCCAGGATCCTCCTATGAACGGCTGTGTAAAAGCCATCTAGGAAATTTGGAATGTACGTCCTCTTCGGTGTCAGAGTTCCCTAGTACTTGACACACCGTTGGAGCACAGCTTTTACTGCTGACTCGTGTCTGTGACATCATAGTAACAATGGAATGAAGCCTTTGATGAAATCGTCCTTCTCTCTTCGGTGTCAGAGGTCACCAGTACTTGACACACCGTTGGAGCACAGCTTTTACTGCTGACTCGTGTCTCAATCATCCAGGATCCTCCTATGAACGGCTGCCTAGAAGTCATCTAGGAAATCTGGAACGTACGTCCTCTTCGGTGTCAAAGGTCACCAGTACTTGACACACCGTTGGAGCACAGCTTTTACTGCTGACTCGTGTCTCAATCATCCAGTGTCCTCCTATGAACGGCTGCGTTGAAGTCATCTAGGAAATCTGGAACGTACGTCTTCTTCGTTGTCAGAGGTCACCAGTACTTGACACACCATTGGAACACAGCTTTTACTGCTGACTCGTGTCTCAATCATCCAGGATCCTCCTATGAACGGCTGCGTAAAAGTTATCTAGGAAATTTGGAACGTACGTCCTCTTCGGTGTCAGAGGTCCCCAGTACTTGACACACCGTTGGAGCACAGCTTCTACTGCTGACTCGTGTCTCAATCATCCAGTTTCCTCCTATGAACGGCTGCGTAGAATTCATCTAGGAAATTTGTAACGTACGTCCTCTTCGGTGTCAGAGGTCACCAGTACTTGACACACCATTGGAGCACAGCTTTTACTGCTGACTCGTGTCTCAATCATCCAGGATCCTCCTATGAACGGCTGCCTAGAAGTCATCTAGGAAATCTGGAACGTACGTCCTCATCGGTGTCAGAGGTCACCAGTACTTGACACACCGTTGGAGCACAGCTTTTACTGCTGACTCGTGTCTCAATCATCCAGGATCCTCCTATGAACGGCTGCGTAAAAGTCATCTAGGAAATTTGGAACGTACGTCCTCTTCGGTGTCAGAGGTCACCAGTACTTGACACACCGTTGGAGCACAGCTTTTACTGCTGACTCGTGTCTGTGACATATTAGTAACAATGGAATGAAGCCTTTGATGAAATCGTCCTTCTCTCTTCGGTGTCAGAGGTCACCAGTACTTGACACACCGTTGGAGCACAGCTTTTACTGCTGATTCGTGTCTTTGACATCATAGTAACAATGGAATGAAGCCTTTGATGAAATCGTCCTTCTCTCTTCGGTGTCAGAGGTCACCAGTACTTGACACACCGTTGGAGCACAGCTTTTACTGCTGACTCGTGTCTAAATCATCCAGGATCCTCCTATGAACAGCTGCGTAGAAGTCATCTAGGAAATTTGGAACGTACGTCCTCTTCGGTGTCAGAGTTCCCCAGTACTTGACACATCGTTGGAGCACAGCTTTTATTGCTGAGTCGTGTCTGTGACATCATAGTAACAATGGAATGAAGCCTTTGATGAAATCGTCCTACTCTCTTCGGTTTCAGAGGTCACCAGTACTTGACACACCGTTGGAGCACAGCTTTTACTGCTGACTCGTGTCTCAATCATCCAGGATCCTCCTATGAACGGCTGCGTAGAAGTCATCTAGGAAATTTGGAACGTACGTCCTCTTCGGTGTCAGAGGTCACCAGTCCTTGACACACCGTTGGAGCACAGCTTTTACTGCTGACTCGTGTCTCAATCATCCAGGATCCTCCTATGAACGGCTGCGTAAAAGTCATCTAGGAAATTTGGAACGTACGTCCTCTTCGGTGTCAGAGGTCACTAGTACTTGACACACCGTTGGAGCACAGCTTTTACTGCTGACTCGTGTCTCAATCATCCAGTGTCCTCCTATGAACGGCTGCGTAGAAGTCATCTAGGAAATTTGGAACTTACGTCTCATGGTAACCAACACACCAATTACGGGCGTGGCAGAGTTCTCTCCCGAACATTCTTAGAATTACACAGTAATTTGGAGCTATTTATTTTCGCGCTCTACCCATCACGGTGAAAACATCATCACAAATGTGAAATTCCTGAATACGTACACTACACAAGTTAAACATGAATAAAACACAAAAGACAGGTAAATTAACTCCAGTATGCATATTAGAAATGTTTAAAAGGTTAGAAAAGTTATTTTCGTGTGGATTAAATCACTTCACATGAGCCCTTGCGGCCGCGATAGCCTGTGACGTATGTGTTGCTAGTGGTTTTAGCTACATTCCTTTTGCCATGGTAGTCTGATTCAGATGTTTGAATGATGTCACGTGATGTCACTGTCGACTTTACCAGGTTCAGTTGAAATATGTCCACTCGCTCCCTCTATCTGCTGTTCGTTTTGTTTTTTTTTTTGTTTTTTTCTCACCTTGTCCTGTCCAGCATTATGGCAGCAGAATTACCTGCAACTTTAGGCCTACAAATCACATTGGTATCAGCAGATCAAACATGTTTATGCTAACAGACTGCATTCATAATATATAAACATGAAATAAATGTTTTTTTCACGTTCCACTACTAGAAAGATGGTCTCATCCAGCCATTAGTATATGTCTAATTAAACTAATCTTATGTGTGGTTTTTAATTTATACTCCTTGAACATTCAGGAGTCAGGCTTTGGAGATTTGACAACGTCTTAAATCACTTTCTCTTTTCTCAAATCATTTACGGAGAAAATATAGGCAACAATAACCTAATTTAGAATAATCACCTGTTCCAGAATGTGAATTGTCAAAGTCCCTGACTCTGAAATGACCAACACCAACTGATAAAACCTGTAGTTCTCTGTTCAGTAACAGCTGAACATAATTCAATCAACTCAAAATGAATTCTCTGGTTATGTTTACTTAATTGTTTTCTTACCGAATTCATCCCTTATAACACTGAATTGCGTTCATGAATGACAGAATGAAGTGAATGGCACTTTGTGTCAACATTTTAAATAGTTAGGAACAAAGCACTGCAGGCAGCAAATGTGAAAATATAGATAAAATACATTAAAAATTAATTTCATTTCATACAGTGGCATGTAAAGCTTTGGTAAAAATATCTGTTAGTATTAAAGAGATACTGAACAGAAATAAAAACCCAATTCATTTTGACAACAAGCTTATGGTAAAAATGTATATCATCAAATGTGTAAGGGTTTGTGGTTTTTGTGGATTTTTTTTTGCTTTTTGTTTTTCATGCTTTGGTTTTAGTGTTTTGTTTCTATTTAGCTTTCTTGTCTGTCAAGTCATTGGGTTTTATTAGGCTTTCGCGGTGTGTTTTTTCTCTAGTCTTTATCTGTTCATAGTCAAACATGTTTTGTCTTAGTGTTTTACTTTGCGTTTCAGTGTAGTCTTGTCCTGTCTCAAGTTTAGTTTTGTTCCTGTTTTAACCTTCCTCCAGTAGTTTTCCTCAGTTCTCCCCGCTGTACATTAAAGCAATATTATGTAACATTTCTACATTAAAATAACAGCTTGAAAAAAATTGTGCGGCTAGAATGAGTTTTAATATTACGATTGGCCTGTCTCCTATGCTCTTCAGGGGTCTAGTTGGAAAAACTGCGCTGTGTAACTTTGCTGGACCAGCCCGGGAGCGGCCCGGGAGCTAAGCGGAAGTACTTCGACTTGCTTTCTGGCACACCTACCGCAAAAACAAATAGACCCCTCTCACGCTCCCAGGTACATTTGATTACTCTTACCGTCTCGGTCGACATAGCTTGCACCTTCTGACTCCTCGCCGGTTCGTCAACAAACATGAAACGTGAAAGCGAAAGGGTGTTGTATTTACGACAGTGTATCCGTACATTACCTCCAAGCCTGTAGGGGGAGCTCCATAATGGGCTTTTTCAGAAGTTACATTGTATCGCTGTAACTCCTTTGTCTTGCCTGTGTTTATTCTCCTCAGCTGCTATCAGTCACCAGTCACTCTCCCCAAACTGTATAGTCTCCTTGGAGTTTCACAGTCGTGGTTAGATCCTTGCTGTTACAACCTTTCGTTCAGGCGGCAGTCCAAGTTTCCGTCAAGTTCTGGTTAGTTACACCTTTTTTGTCAGTATTTTGGTTTTTCTCTCCAGTTTGGTTGTTGTGATTTCCCGGCTCTGCTACGCTTTTTGTTAAGAAATAAATAAGTTAAGTTCACCATCAACCTCCTTTTGTCCTCTGTTATATGGAAGTTTTTCTGTGCCATCAGAGTTTGAATATGAATTTCTAATATTGAATTTTTACAGCATCAAAATCAGACCAACAGTGTAAAAAATAATCAATTTCTAAAAACAAAAATCAGTGTAAAAAAATTCAACATCTAAAAAAAAATTGGACAGATCAGTTATGTCCACCAATGTGGGTGATGGTGCTTCGGTGAGTGAGTTTACTTTATTTGCCATTTGTGTTAGTAAAATTGAGTAATAGATATTACTAATATTGAGCTGATCTGTCCAATGGAGCGCAACTTGATTGGCTGCCGTTGGATGAATTGAGATAGGGATTGATTGCTTCTCCCTGTTTACCCGGATGTTGAGTCTGGTTCTTTTTCCACTGAATTTTTTTAAGTTTAATTCAGTGGAAAAACTGGATTTTTTTTAGATGTTGAATTTTTTTACACTGTTTTTTGTTTTTAGAAATTGATTTTTTTTTACACTGTTGGTTTTTCAATTTCAAAGTCTGATTTTGATGCTGTAAAAATTCAATATTAGAAATTCGTATTCAAACTCTGATGGCACAGAAAAACTTCCATACTGTTTGTCACACCGCGGTGAAGTCTTGTTTTATTTTGGTGTTTTTGTCTCGTCATTTCCTGTTTTATTCTGATAGGTAACTGTCCTGTTGTTTCAGGTCACTTGCTCTTCCTCATGAGTCTCCGGTCTGATTGTCTTCCCTGATTCCTAATTGTTCCCTTTCCCCCTGCGTCTCCCTTTGTCTTGTGCCAGTGTGTCGTCTTTGCAGCCATAGACCTTGTCTTGATAAATATCCTGCTTATTTCACGTTTTGCGAGTCATAATCCTTTACCCTCATTGCGAGTGATTTTGGTTTGTAATTTTCATAGTTTAATTTCTAAGTTTAGGCTGCCCACCTCTCCAGGTTGGCATCTGTCTCTGAGTGTGTGACCCTGTGCATGTGTGTGTCAACAGGTGCCAACCTGGATGGGTTAAAAGCGGAGGACAAATTTCATGTGTATGCATGTATGCATGACCAATAAATCGGATCTTAATCTTAATCTTAGTTTCATAGCCATTTATGTTATCTCCTTTGGAGTGATTTTTGTTTTGGATATTATAATAAAGTCTGCCCTTCTGCCAACTCTCTGCATCTGAGTCCCCTCTTATGTCCAAGCCTGACACTGTTGGGCTGCGTTCAAGGGCGAAACCATAGTGTAGATATTGGGGGGGTCCAAATTAGAACTGTAGACCATATTCCAGCGGGGGGTCTGGGGGTCCTCCCCCAGAAGATTTTTTATTTCTTAGATGCCATTTCCTGCATTCTAGTGCATTTTAGGGTGACCTGTACAAATCCTAAACCCATGAAATATGTACTGTATAGAACAGTAGAATCAGCCCTTGGTCCAAATGTGAGCCCTTCCCAAAATATTTATATTGAAAATATTGTACAATTTTAATATAGGTGTATTGATAAAGATGTGCTTGTATAGAACATAGTTTTTAAGAAAAGAAAGGAACAGCAAGGGACTGATCTAGGAAAGAAGGAGGACTTTTATATGTCACATAATAGACAAAATATTTGAGGGGACAGATTGGTACTTTCCCAACATTGGGGGGGACGTGTCCCCCTCAATGTCTATGGTGGTTACGCCCCTGGCTGCGTTTGGGTCCTTCATCAACATCTTCCCAACAAATTGTAGCAAAATGTATAGTTTTAGTTTATAATGTGCAGTTCACACACACACCTTTGAGCTGTTGTCGTATTTACTACTTTTCCTCCACAGCGAACAAAATGACATAAAACTTCTGGGCTGAAAATGGAAAGAAAGAAATGCTTAGTAGATATCTGAAAAAAAATGTAAGTAACAATCTGCTCAAATGATATTCTGCCACATTCATATTTTCATGATGTTTGAGATTTTCACCAGCATTTACCAAGCCTTCCATTAACTCACGTTCAGAGTGATGGCTCCTATGCTAAGCTAAAGCGTGTGAGCTGGTCTATTGCTATGTCAAAGTTGACTATGGCGGCGTTCACAGGGCAAAGATATGTGAGGATCACCCGGACCATCCATCACACAAACAACATGGCCATTAGAGAGGTAGTGCCAGTGAGCTTGATATTGATAGATCAGATTTAACATTCATCTAATTTTCGTGTCAATGCTCATCTACTAAATCCATAGGGGAGTATGCAATTCTGCTCACATGTAAAGCTTTTAATGAGCAAGCTCCACTGAATCTTGATGACCTTGCAGTTCTTCATTTTCCCAACAGAGCGCATCACTCTCAGATCGAAGGTTCACTAGTGGTTCCCAGAGTAAACAAAAGTAGAATCGGAGACAGAGCCTTAGGTTATGAGGCTCCTCTCTTGTGGAACCAATTCCCACTTTAAGTTTGGGAAGCAGACACCCTCTCTACTTTTAAAATTTGTCTAGAAACTTTCCTTTTTGATAAAGCTTAGGGCTGAACACCTCCCTTCACTCTGCTGTCGACCAGTTGGTTGACTAAGCTTTACAATTACAGTGAGATTTACTGAAATGTATTTAATTTGACTGAACTGTTTTACAATCATTTGAATGAACTGAACTATAAAGAATTAGACACTGAACTGTATTATTATTGGGTTGAATTGGATTCTGAACTTGGTATTTAACTTGTTCTTTTGTTTTTGTTTTTTTTATATATATAAAATGACCTGAGACAACATTTGTTGCTTATAGGTGTTTTATAAATAGACTGAATTTAATTAGTTCAAAATTTTTGAATCCATCTAGTTGTATTTGTACAAAAAGGTCTTTCTGTGTTTATGTGAAGACAAACCGTGTTTGTCTTTTCTGCTGTTGCTCTGAACCTTGTTTTTTTATTTTTATTTTATAGCAAAGGAGCATCTTATTTAAGGTATTTTTTATTATATAGCTGTTTTGAGTCATGCTGTATCTCATCCTCACGGTTTTTTCCTCTTTGGACAACTAACTGATTATCAAACGGTCACTTCAGGCAGGGGCTCTGGACCAGAGGCCCCCTGACCCCTTGAGTCCCCAGGCCTGTGTCTGTTAATTCCTTTCAATAATCCCTCCAAGAACTCCCACAATACTCCTTTCGGGAATTAGAGTGTATTTGGGCCTAGTATTTATCTTATTTAAATGTAGGCAGGTAGATATCTCAGGGACAGGGTTAGATTTGAACTGGGAGATGTATTAGTATATTGTGTTGCTTCATCTGCGCGGGTATTAGTGCACTCGTTTAACCACGAGAGGTCCCTGTTTCTCTGGATCCGATGGTGCAGCCTGGCTGCTCATTAATATCAGACTGTCACCGCCATCACCACCGCCCCCTCCTGCCACGCCACAACGCCCAGGCATTACAGCGGCTCTCTGGCTGTGGCATCAACGGGCGGGGAGGGGCCCCGCTTCTCTCCATTGGCTGTTACTGTAATGCCAACGGCTTTACGGGAGGTTCCACGGCCACACAGAGGATGTTCGTGAGTGGTGGTGATTTCATCTGCCCGAAGCGCTAGGTTTCAACATGATTTTAAGAAGACTTTAGCTTGGTTTTTGTTTTGTCCTCTCTTCAGCCCACGACCCCTGGACCCTGCGCCGTTTCGACTTCGAAAAGAGATGAGTCCAGATAAACGCGGATATATCGTCTGGACACCGCGAGAGGAGGAGAGGAGAATGTAACCGGGACAAACGCACCGGCTGCGGCTGCGGCACCACCTGACACCTCTCTTCTTCCCTCCTCACAATTCTCTAAAAGAAATTTGAGGCTGCTCGATGTGTTGACTGGATTTCTGCGGTTATTGTGGATATTATCTTAAGCAAAATGAGCGAGGAGGTGTCAGAGGTCCCCAAAGAGCTCCTGGGTAAGACACAAACACAGATTTGTGGCCATGTGTCCCGGCTGGAACAATCACTGGGACCGCTGCTTCAGTACTCCGTGTGCGCTGTATGTGTTTAACTCTCGTGATGCAGCTAGAGACACATCCGTAGTGTTATTGTATTTAGTAATAAGAAACCATTGCCCCTATAGGACCACTTCTTCTAGTCATAGTCGCCACCTCTTTTGTTATTTGAATGGGTTTCCAAATAGATTTTCCCTCAATAAACACGAGATGTAGCTAGTTTGTGCTGGCTTTAAACGCCTCAGCTACATTGAGACTCGAAGCAGTTTCTACATGAATCACTGCCATAAGGTGCACACACTGTTAATGTGATGTGGACTACAGCCTATATAAGGAAGAAAAACCACATAGTTTAGATGTGAGTGGTCAGCCCTGTCCACATAACTCGGAGGATTATTTTCCACACAGAAGCCGTGCTCCAGTCTTGCATCTATGTCCAGGAGTTTAAGCATAGTCTTGTTATCCCTGCTTTCTTGCTTCTCTTCTCTTATTTGTACGAATTGTAGACAAACCTTCCAGTCCTGCGGCTGTAGTGCGGGGTTTCTTTGTTTGGGTAAAGTTATTCAGTGTCTGACACCTCACTGTAATGTTGGCTGAGCCCAAGCTCTTTCTCCTTGTTCAATCCTCACAAGCAAAGATGCTTTTAGTGGATTTGTGAGGTTTATAATCAAGTGTTGTTCAGTCAGGGCAGCTCATAGTGACGCCACAGAACATTTCAGCCAGTCACGGACTGATATCCTTGCACCTTAACACAAATATCATTTGGTTACTTTTTTTGTGTCAGCTGGCAGCTGGTTATGCTCCTATAGTTCTGTAGAGGTGGGAGCTGAACTCAATTAAATTTGATTTATATAGCGTCAAATTACAACAAATGTCATCTCAATACACTTCAAAGATACAATCCAATTCAAGCCAATTAGAATCCAATTCATTGTAATCCAATTAAATCCAATACATTAAATTCCAGTAGCCTAGCTAAGGAAACCAACCCATCCTGAGCGTGCATGAGGTGACTGTGGAAAGGAAAATCTCCCCTTTTAACAGAAAGAAACCTCTGGCAGAACCAGACTCAGGGAGGGCAGCCATCTGCCTCGACCAGCTGGGGTTTGAGAGGACAGGAAAGAAGGGTCAACAAACACCAGACTAGGGATACCTGCTGAGAAAGAGGAACACAAGTTAATGACAACAATAATGTTATATGTACATAGAAAAAAAAAGAGAGGAGAGTGAGCAAAGGTATGTCATAGAAGGTCCCCCAGCAGTCTAGACCTATAGCAGCATAAGTATGGGATGTTTCTGGGTCACATCAGCCACCTCTAACTATAAACTTTGTCAAAAAGGAAAGTTTGAAGCCTAATCTGGCCTGATGGCTGGAGCCTCTGCCTCCCATTCTACTTTTAGAAACTCTGTGAACCACAAGTAAACCTGCAGTCTGAGAGCGAAGTGCTCTGTTTGGAAAAAATTGCACAATGAGATCTTTAAGATATGATGGACCTTGGTCATTAAGAGCTTTATATGTGAGGAGAAGAATCTTAAATTCTATTCTGATTTTAACACGGAGCCAATGAAGAGAAGCTAAAACTGGAGAAATGTGATCTCTCCTGTTAGTTCTCATCAGAACTCTGGCTGCAGCATTTTGGATCAGCTGAAGGCTTTTCAGAGAATGTTTTGGACAGCCCAATAACAAAGAATTGCAGTAGTCCAATCTTGAAGTAACAAGTGCATGGACTAGTTTTTGTGCATCACTCTGTGACAGGATGTTCCTAATTTTGACAGGTGAAAGAAGGCAAAGAAGGTCCTAGAAACCTGTTTTATATGTGCGCCAAAGAAAAAGTACCCTCCTCACTGTAGTACTAGAAGCCAAGGAAATGACACCCAGAGTAACTTTATAGCTAGACAGTTTCTCCCATAAGTGCTCATGTCCAAAGATAACAACTTTAGTTTTGTCTGAATTTAGGAGCACAAAATTCTGAGTCATCCAGGTCTTTATGTCATAAAGACAGCGTGTAGTCTGACCAACCTATTGGTTTCATATGGTTTCATAGATAAGTACAGCTGAGTATCATCAGCATAGCAATGGAAATTTATGCCATATTGTCTAATAATGTTACCTTATGGAAGCATGTATAAACTTAAAAGAACTGGTTCAAGCACAGAACCCTGAGGAACTCCATAACTTACTCTGGTATGCAAGGAAGATTATTAATTTACAAGAACAAACTGGAATCTATCAGATCAATATGACTTAAATCAGCATAATGCAGTTCCTATAATCCCAATAACACGTTGAAACCTTTGTAATAGAATGTTGTGATCAATCGTATGAAATGCAGCACTCAAATAGGACAAGCACAGACACACGTCTGCTATCAGAAGCTAAGAGGAGATCATTGGTAACTTTCACCAGTGCTCTTCTGTGCTATGATGCTTTCTGAATCCTGACTGAAACTGTTCAAACAGATTGTTTCTGTTATTTAAGTTGAGCTGCAACAATATTTTCAAGAACTTTAGACAAAAAAGGGAGATTGGATGTAGGTCGATAATTAGCTAACACTTCTGGATCAAGAGTAGGTTTAAGTTTAGTAAAGGATTATTACAGCAACCTTAAAAGTCTGAGGTACATATCCTGTCAACAAAGACAGATTGATCAAATCCAATATGGAAATGTTGATTAAGGAATAAAATCTCATTGAGTAATCTTGTTGGGATTGGGTCTAAATTACAAGTTTATGGTTTAGAAGAGACTATTGTTGTTGTTAGCTCAGAGAGATCGACTGGATAAAAACTGTTTAAATACAAATCAGATTCTAAAGATACTTCTAAAGCTGCTGTACTTGATGATACATCAGTGATAATGGTGGGAAGGATTCCATTAATCTTCACTCTAATTGAAACAATTTTATTGGTGAAAAAGCTCAAGAAATCAGGTAAAGGAATACATGTCTGAACAGAGCTCGGACTCTTCGTCAGTCTGGCTACAGTGCTGAAAAGAAACCTGAGATTGTTCTAATGGCGCTTTTCCACTAGCTCGCTTCAGCTCGGCTCGGCGCGCTATTGTGTGTTTCCATTAGCACGTAGTACCTGCAACCGGGTAGATTTTCCGTATCACCTCAGCCCTGGTTCCAAGCGGGCCGAAGCGTTACTAAAACGTGATGTCAGCCGACTGCCTTCCACTGATTGGCCGATGAATGTCGTCACTTTTCAATACTGTTTTGTCTGGCGGCCAGGAGTCTTCTCTGGCTCTCTTCTCTTGCCTTCTGTGCGACAAAAAGCCACAGGGTGAGCAGCAACACGAGCGCCTCGATTTCCTCCATGCTATCCTGCTCGTATGTTGTTGTTGTTGTTCTGGTCGCGCAGCCGTGTTACGATGACCCCGCCCACGTTGAGGAGGCACGAAGTATACTCAGTTGTAATGGAAACACAACCGTGCCGAGCCGTGCCGTGCCGAGCTAGTGGAAAAGCGCCATCATTCTCTTCTATCAATGATGAATAGTACGCAGCTCTAGCTTTACGAAAGGCTTACTTATGTTATTAGACTATCTCTCCAAGTTATTTGATACTTTTCTAAGTTAGAGGAATGTCATTTTCTTTCTGGCTTTCTTGCAGTCTGCTTTAACTCATTGGCTGCCAGCCATTTTCAGTTCAGAGACACCCATACTGCCAAGTGTTTTACAGTATTTTGACTGATTTTCCAAGACCCACAGAAAAGTGTGTCTTATGACTATGTACACACCGAAATTACCAAACGAAAGAGTAGACTCTCTTCTTTCATCAGGAAAAAAAAGTTTGTTTCTACCATTTTCAGTCCTTTAGTAATAGACAGTAGAACATAAGTTGGTTCACCAAAAACAGCTGTTTGACCCAAAAAACGGAGAAAACACGCTTTTTCTTTTTTTGTGCAAAGTGGCACTGCTGCCACCTTGCGGGTAATTTTGCCAGTATATTCTCTGTTTAGTGTTTACAAGCCTAAGATTTAGTGACAAACTCCGCTAGATTGTCCCCCAGCCCGCTCCGTTAAAAAACGCAATTGACGTCTATAGACGTCTTTGGCAGTCAGCGTTTTTTTTTAAATTGACGTCTATAGACGTCAATGGCACCGAAAGAGTTAAAGACTTGGCAGAGGATGCAGCCTCATGGTACCCCTCTAGGTCAACTCAGGAACAGAGGCCAGAGGAGTGCTCCACACCAGTGGAATTTATCTTTAACGCTTTTAGCGTGTGATTCATTTTATCTCTTCTGTCTTCTTTGTGCAGAGAGTGCGAGAGATGCAGTTGGGAGGAAGGTAAAGTTGTCAGAGTCAAGCTGGAGTGTTAAAATAAATCCCTTTGGTGTGTTTGAAGTGAGATTTTAGCCTCTTGAAACTATCATGAAGGACACTTTCATCTTGAACTCACGATTTTGCGTATTTATGTTGCTGCTTTATGAAGACCAGGACATCCATTAGAATATAGTTGTAGTTTTATACTATGTTTGGGTATATAGCTGATCCATACTGTTGGTGGTTCAATGGATTTAAAAGTGTCAGTAGGTTACAATATTTTTCCTTTCTTATTGCCATATGAACTATCTAGGTAAGCATAAGGTGAATGCTTTTCAGTCATCCTTTTAAACACATAGTAAACCTAATTATTTTATGGATTAAATGGGACATGCTGAGTGTTTGATCTGTTTCTTTAGGCTTTACATTGTAACTGTCAGACTTTGAGTGAGTTTTTGCATCTAATGTTTGCGTTTTCCCCTCTTCACTAAAAGTTTCCTCAGACGTTATTAATTAATTGACCCCCATTCTGCACTCTTACCAAACAGAGTCTCTTCCGTCATGATACCAAGTCATGGGCTGTTGTCTGGAAGAGTATAGCCAGCCATTGTTTGAAACATTCACTGGTGCCTGTGATTCAGCATCATGAATGATCACTCTTGGCATTCTGACGAGGAATTTCAGGGTAATGCTACTTATTTAGCATTTTCTATGCTAAATTATATGTCGCAAGATATAAAACTTGTGTGAGTTATGTGTTCTGGATTTATTTATCTTTAATAGACTATTTGTGAAGGGGGAATAAGTGTTAAGCAGAAGAAGATGGTTTATATTTGTTTAAATATATGTTGACCATATTCCTCCTCAGCATGTTTCGAAATGTCTTCATAACAGACGCGTGTCAGTGTTCATTACAACTCTCAGCAGGGTTACAATCCGACATCACCAGGAGACATATCTGGACTGGTCTGGGTCAATAAATAGAAGAGTTAGTTTATGGGCTTGTCAATTGTTTGAGCTTTTTACAAGGCCATTGGTCTCTCATTTCTCCCATCTTCCACATGAATCTCCACTGACATTCAAGCTTGTGTGACCTAGCACACGTGCCCCAATTGTCTTATACAAACACAAGACAGCAGGCTAGTAAAAAGAACCCTTCTGTCACAGTTTTAAAACATTGGCAGAAGAAAATGTACATGACAGTCTGTTAGGAAATTTCTTTTAAATGGGACCAAAAAGTGCCCAAGGTCATTAAAACAGACAGGGCCTCATTATTGTGCCGAAACTCACCAGATTCATCTGTACGACACTGACTCTTTTGCTTGAACTGGGGGGAAAGAAATGCTGGAAAACGTGGAATTAAATGTTCCATATTTTCAGCGGAATTTATTTAGGAAGCTTGAGGCAGGCAGATGAGCCATCATGCATGCTACCTAATTATTAGTTTTACTGTGATCTGATGATGGTGTTCGGGAGCCTGTAGGCGGGGATACATGCATGCCAGCACAGATGTACACTCTCAGAATCCCTGCCTGCGTGTGACACACATGTACAGGCTGTTGTGTGTGTGTGTGTGTGTGTGTTTGTGTGTGAGAGAGGCAGAGAGAGGTGAATGAGCAGCATGACGAGGTAGCTGACCCAGTTCTGCTCTTTAAGCCAGTTTTCTGGCTGATGATTCTCCTACAGCGTGTGTGCAATCAGTCTGAACAGAGGACCACACACTCAGCAGACGCTTTATGCATTTGTTTTTACACCTAGTTTACGACGAGCTCAATATTTCATAACTAATTCACGCATTCATTGTTCTTCTTTGACAGGAGTGTGTCAGGATAGGGAACCAGACGAAAGCCAGGCTGAACATGTTAGAGGGTTTTCTCAAATTTTTCTACTTTAATGTGCGCTGTCTGTGTTTGGGTCAGAATAACTGGTGACGGTTTCCCTTTAAATATCCTCAGAAGAAGGGTTCTCGATGATGAAATTACATGAAAACTACAAGAAAGATTATTTTTACATGTTTTCTCAAAAATGGGGTTTGTCAAATATTTCTTGAATTTTTAATTTCTAATTAGCAGATAAAGTAAATTATTTACAGCCGCACCGAACATGTATAAATAATCTTTTACTTCAGTTTGCTTGTGCTGTGTGATACATTCTTCTCTCTTCCTTTCAGCCAGAAGGAGTTAACAATCTTTTCTCTCCCCTTTGTGTAGAGAGTGTGAGAGATGCAGTGGGGAGGAAGGTAAAGTTGTCACTGAGGAAAAGAGTCAAACTGGAGATCAAAGGAGACAAGACGGAAAACAGAGTCCTGGTGAGTAGACTACAGCTGCTTTCAAGCTACTTCGTCATTAAAGAGCGTAAAATGCTCTCGTCCTCTCCCCAGTCTATCTTTTCTTGGGAAGTACATTTTTTCTTGAAGAACGTCATTACTTTTTTTTTTTTACTTAACCTACTCCACACTCTGTCTTTTCGAGGTTCCATTCAGTACTTTGATGGGCGGCCGTGACTCAGTAGTTAGAGTCGGTTAGGGCGGTTCGATTCCCCACTCAAAAGAAAGGTTGAAACTGACAGCTGGAGGGTTTGTCAGTCCACCTCCTTGTTACGGCCGAGGTGCCCTTGAGCAAGGCACCGTGCCCCATGCTCCCCGGGCGCTGTGAATGGCTGCCCACTGCTCCAGGTTGGCATCTGTCTCTACGAGTGTGTGACCTTGTGCATGAGTGTGTCAACAGGTGCCAACCTGGATGGGTTAAAAGCGGAGGAGAATTTCATATGTATGCATGACAATAAATACTTACTTACTTACTTTGATTTTGGGGTGCTTTCCAGCAAATTTGTTAACAACAATAGCATCAATCTGAACATCTCCTGTCTTATTTAGTTGTTTTGTTGGGGTGGAGTTTTTGTAGTGTTAAGACGTTTTTTTTTTGTAAATTGTATGCTTGTGTGAGCTGTTGCACAAGGTGTTAATGGCTAATGATTTTTTGCAGTTTGTTGAATTAGACTCGGGTGCAAAGTAGGCTATACATTTAGCCCCATTTTGTGCTAATAACTGTTTCCATGTGGGAACAGTTTAGCGTTTAGCAGTTCTTGTTTACAGTGTTAACATGTTCAAATTTGACGGGAGGTTTTTGACAAAAAGAGGAAAGACTATGGTTTCCATGGTGTTCAGTAGTATGCGTTTCAAAATAGCTTTTAAAAGCACTTGATTTATTTAAATTCCATAGCTAGCGGCGCTACTATCCTCTAATGTGTAGCAGCATGGCAAACTAAACTTTCTTGCTTAAACTTGTTCCTTTCGTCTTATGCATTATCTTGTTCTTTTAACATTCATATAAAAGTAGCATCTCAACAAATATTGAGCGAGGTAACTCATTCATCCATCATAGCTCTAACTGTATTTAAACACCAGCCCTGTGTGTCTCCGAGTCAGGTGGAAATGGCCATTAACTTTTGGGTACAGGGCAGTAAATCTACCAACTGCTAAATAATTAAATCTTTCTGGAATGAACTAGGCTAGTAAACAGAAGATGGCTAAGACGGAACAGGTCCTTTAGTAAATCAGTGTCTGAGCAAGGTCAGTTAAGTTTGATGATTGAATCTGAAAGCTTTTAGTTGTTGAAGACGTTTACAGTAATATGTGTGGCTCAGTGGAAATGGTGGGAGACATTTACTTTTACAACTCTCTGTGGAATTGGGAGCTTTTAAGTTTTACTGCTCTGTGTGGCATAGACGGTTAGGAAAAAGAAAAATCTTTAAAAGCTTTGTGTGATGGTACATTGTGGAAGTCCTCTCGGAACACAAAAAGAGAGAGGTGAGGATGATTAGCCTCTTTTTGACATCCTCTGTATTCTCTAAATGGTCTGGGATAGAATGCTGAGGGGAGAAGCAGCAGGAAATAATTAATTTCTATGTAAGAAAATTGCACTTGTCAGTTTTAATGAAATAATGATTAATTGGATAAACATTATTACGACTGGAATGTGGAGCCATGAAGATTGTACCTGCACGGATAATGAGCATGGAAGATGAACAGCAATTCATTTTGCATCTCTATGAGGATCTTTCTAGTGAGATACAGTTAAATTCAACCATCTTCTTATGCTTATGTGTTAGTGTGCATTTTAGTAGGCCTGGCTTACAGATTTGGGTGAATGATGTGAATTATCTTTCTGAACAACCCATTTTGGGGAAAGCACTGAGCATATTTACATGACATTAGAAAAACCTGAATTACTGTGTTCGATCAGGGCTTTCAAAGCAGGTATAACACATCCAGATACTCTAATAAAATCCTAATTTTATAACTGCACCAGACTTTAGTTTGTCATCAGACAAAATCAGCATTCGAGTAACTTGGAGACATAAGCCGCATTCCCACTGTAGGAACCTTTGGCAGTTCCTATAACCTTTTCAGGAACGGGGCCATTTTTTCCCGCATTCGCACATACAGGAACTCGGGACTATGTCTCTCAGTTCCTATAACCATTTTAGCTCCTTCTCCGAGGCTGGGTCTTTTCTGGGTTCTATAGGAACACATCTGACGGAGGTGTTTCGGTGGTTGGTAGCCCCTTGTCATGCTGTCACGGCTGAAATGTTTACTCATACGACACAGACACAACCTGCGCCTGTTTAATAAGTTAAACTTACACGTCATCTCCTTTGTCTGCGGCGCTCTGCTCTCCTTCCTTCATGAAACAAAGAAGTATGGCCTGCGCTCGATCCTGACTCTCTCTGTGAGCTCTTCCAGCCTCGATGTTAGATGCCCGATGTGATCGTCCATGATTAATATCACCATCATGCAGACCATGAACACGGTGGCCTCCCCGCTCTCCATATTAGCTTCTTTGTGGTGTTTTTTCTTCTCTCCTTACTTTTCGCGGGTTTTGTTTTGTTGTTGAATGTGGCGCTAAAGTAGCACGTCGCTGTCACAGATGGGTGCACCGCATCAGTCTCTGTCAGGTCCCGACTCATGTGCGAATGGAAACTGAAACAGTTCTCCTGGGGAAGGACGGTTATCAGAACAAAATTCGAGGAGGACCGTTCTTAGAACGGCGTTCTTAGAACTACTCTGTCCGAATGCGGCTATAGTTGCATGATAATCTCCCACAGAGAAAGTTAGAGGTGCGGAATGTCTTGAACATTTCCTCACACAGTTCTCGGTGTTGCAGCATCAGAGATATGTGGGTTAATACCTCAATTCCCCTCCTGTGTGTCTACATTAATTTAAGACGGTTAATGAAAGCATGCAGATCACTACAAGTGCTTGAATGTCAGACTAGTTAGGAAATTAATACTAAAGAAACCCACAGGATAAACAATTCTAAGGTAAATGGGTTATAAATAGGAATACATTGAGGAATGTAGGTGGTTACATGCCATTAGACAAGTGGCATAGTCATTATATATTAGGGGGTGTGATGGTTAGCACCTTCGCCTCACAGCGAGAGGGTTCCTGGTTTGAATGCAGGCTGGGGCCTTTCTGTGTGGAGTTTATGCGTCGGTTCTCTCTGGGTGCTCCGGCTTCCTCTCACCGTCCAAAAACATGCATGTTAGGTTAGTTGGTGACTCTAAAGGGACACTAGGAGTATGTGTGAGCATGTGTGTGGTTGTTTGTCTCATTTGTCTCTGTGTAGCCCTGGGATGGACTGGTGACCTGTCCAGGGAGTACCCTGCCTCTTGCCCAATGACAATAATAAGCTGTTAAATTTCACGTACATTACTTTATAGTAAAAAAAAAACTTAATAAAGTTAATGTTTATTTCATTGACCCCTAGCACCTAAGGCTGTCACTTTTTCTTTGAAGCTTGAAAATGGGACATGGGAAAACTTCTGACAGGAGTACCCCTTTTTTTTCACAATATAACATTGTGAGAATTATAATATTACAGTATGTACTTATTTAGACCATATGTCTACAGCTGGGAATACAGATGAATAGGTCAGACTGTTACAAGTATATTACCTTGTGATCCAACAGAGGGAACTAATTCAGGCCCTGGTACCCTATCAGTAAAATAAGCTAATGTTGCTAACGTTATGTTAGCTTCCTTACTACGAAAATGGAGCAGACTAACAAGCAAACCCATCCTGATAGGACAAACGTGACAGAATAATCTGAGAAGTGATGTTTAGAGGTATTTTGGATTTTGCCCCCTAAAATGTTTAATAACGAACAAATAAATGGCCGTTTGTCAACTTTAAACAAAGCAGTTGTTTTACTCTACAAAAAAAAAAAAACTTTATACTCAACTGCTGATTTACAGCAGAGCCATCACTCATAAGCGAGTCAGTGTCTGGTGTCCTTCATCGTCTGACTGCCTGCTGTTCAGCACAGTCAGTTACAGCTTTTGAATGTATATGCAAAGATAAGCAGTCCATCTCTTTTATTTCATGAGAGCAGTTCCAGGACCTTACGATGGAGCTGCAACTGTAATATAACTGACAGTTAACGTCCTCTGTACTAAGAAGCAAAGAGGAAGTCGCTGTCCATTTTGTAGAAAGCACCAGCAGCACACTGAATAAATTTAATATCTGCTGTGACGTGGCTGTATCTGTCACCATGGACCACATGAGTTCAGAGCATTGTGTCTGTGTGTGTATAGCGGGCAGAGATTATTTAAATACATTAATAGAATTCCATGTTTATTTCAAATTTATTCTAACTCGATTATTGGTGAAAGTGGCAGCCTTGCTTGCAGCAGAAATAACCCAACCTTCTGGTTTTTAACCATCTAATGTCACCCAAAGAGAGAATTTATAGACACTATGAACAGAGTAGCCTATGTTTTCAGGTTTACTGTAGCCATCTTGGTGAGATGTTTACTGCAGCTGTGACTTTAATTCTAAAAAAACATTCAGAGTTGTGGAAGTAAAATATAATTCCAGGAAAACCTGTAAATCTTTCCTTCATAAATTGATGTAGTCAGTTTTAGTGCTTAATTTAAAGTTAACTTGATTTGGTAATGGAAACAATGTCAGTGTGGGAAAGAGACAGAGGCTAGTTGTACACACACACACACGCACACAGCAATGCAAAGAGGTGGGAGTCAGCACTGGGAAGTGAAAAATTCCACTGGACTGGTTGTGGTATTTCATCTAGATGCAGAACAAGAGTTTGTATCCCTGCTCTGCATGACTGAACTGAACAAATAAACGACTGTTTGTTGTTGCAGAAGGGCCAATTATGAAGGAAGTGGCTCAGAGAGAAAACAAACTTATGATGGAACTGCAACCTGTGAGTGTTGTTGTATCTGGACATGATGAAAGAAAAATGTATTTGCAAATTGTTTGGAGATCTGATGTTTGAAACAAACAACAATTTCAAGAGTTTCTCAGAAGTGTGCAAACAGGATGCTGCAAAATATTAAAGAGCCACTCTCTCGATTCTATTCTTAAAAATAGCTGAACTTAATTAAAGCTAGACCTTCACCACCTGACATCCCACCAATGGTAAGTTAGTCAGATCACATGATTACAAGAAAATTAATAAGGATGATGCTTTAAACAAAAGACAAATTACTTTTTTACTCTGTGGATCTTAGATATTTTAGATGACTCTATGAGGAATATTGAGAACATTTCTGATAATTGTTACAACTATGCTATCATTTGAAAATATATATAATTAGTATGCTATTTCCAGGTATAAATCATTGAAAATAAACTCACGTTATTCCTTCCCAACTTATCTGATGTCCCTATTTTTATGATTTGTTTTTGGAATTACAGACACTAAAAGCACAGAGCTTGAGTTTCTTTAGTGAATGCTGCGCATCCATCTACAGTTTAAGTACACTTAGAATGAATGGGGGAATATGATTATTACCACTAATTTAACTTATGAGTCAAATATATATATTATTTGCTTAGTCTGAGAGTGAAGCACAACAGGGCCCCCGACATATCTTAAACACACTATATATATATGGTTGTCTCCCTCCTTTGAGGACAGGGGGTTAAAGGAAGTAGAGATAATAACATCAGTCCATCAAACACACCCTGGGGAACAGGAGAAGTGAGAGGGAGTCAGAGTCAAATGGGCAACGAAACATGCTGTATGGGGCATGGGCATGGGCCCAAAGAGGATAATCATGAAGTGTAACAATTGCATACTGCTAGTTTTTACTGTGAAGAATTCACACACAGATATGTAGAAGATGAAAGACCATAGTTTTGGTCCAGCTTGTCATACTTAACTTCTTTTTTTTGACCTTCAGGTTTGGCATTCTGGCTAATGGGGAAAAATGGAGTTAACCCATTCCTCTATTCTTAGATAATCACCCTGTAGCGTTCCCTTTCAGGAACCAGCAGTTCTCCAGTATCTATTATAGATGTAATAAAACCACAAAGCAAGTTCAATTTGATTTTGAGAATAGAATCTTATTGTTTTCGGATTTTATAGTGTTTGTCTTTAATTTTGGCCTTGACTGATAGTGATACCTAGTGTGATAGTGAAGTTCTTTCATACAAATGTATATAAAAAAAACAACCTTTCATGCAAAAAGATCATATGCGTTTAAAGAGATAATTAAGACTTTTTAGTCTGTCAGCCTCGTCAACTCAATGACTTTCTTTGTTTACATGGCCCAACAAAGTTCTTTTCAACAAAATGAAATATCACTGAATCTTGTCAAGTATCAATGCTGGTGATGTTTGATGAGGGCTGGAACACACTACGATGAAGTATTTATGACTGAGAATAGCTAGTAATTGTTCTTATTGACGCATACTGAGTAATGATGTTGTGAGAACACCACTGTCTGTTCTGTTTCTTTGTAAATGGGAACACCTTTCATGATGCAGAGTTTTTTTTTTTTCTCTTTCCCTCTCCAGTCATCCAGTGGGTGTTTGTATTTTGTGGTCAGAGCAAAGTCTGGTTTAAAAAAAAAAAAAAAAAAAGAAGCAACCTTACAAGGCACTTCTCTGCCTGAATAAATCTATTTTTAGTTTAGCTTTCATTCTTGAGGTTGGGAATCTTTTGAAACTCTGCCTAGATGAGTGGACGTGAACAGAGAAGCTATGTTCTTTCTCTTTTCCCTGAGGGTTCAGCCTGCGTTTACACAGTTATCTATGCTGTGAAGCACATCATCATTGTGTCAATGAAATAGTTAACTCTCCTTCAAAGACCTCTGTTTTATATTATTATGCAGTGTTGATTAGTAACATAATTAGGGTGACACTCGGAGCTAACGAGGTAGAAAGAACTGTGTCAGACGTGTCACAATTTCCCTTGTGAGTATACACCGCAGTTACCACACAGCCCACCATAGCATTGCCGTTTGTAGTATGTATTTGTTTGAATCAGCTATGCCTCGGGTTTAATATAAGATTATATATTGTAGAAGAGCACCATGGAGGCAGTTCTCTCAGTTCTGTCTCACATATTTAATTGCCATGATTGGTTGAAAGTCTATTAGTTTGCATCCAGAGGCATTTTATTCTTTACCCACTGATAATGTCACTTAGCAATAAAAAAATGAAGAGGTTCCTGACTGATTTGTAGTTACCCATTTGTCTGACAGTGCTAGGGTAATGTACAACCATTTTATCCTCTCGAATGCAGTTTGGTGTGGTTCAGCACCAAAGGACCTCCTTTTCATCAGTAGCAGAGATTGTGCTGAGCAGCATTTCTCAAGCATCAATTTTGAACTCACTCTACATCCACCTTTGGTTTTCACTGGATGCATGCTTGCTTTGAACTTTTGTTACACGTGCGGAGGAACACACACAGGATTGCACAGGAAACACTGATGGTGATGTTTAATACAATTTTTAAATAAGAATAGTACTGCATTGTGTGGTATAAGGGAGAAAAGAAAAAAATATATCTTTGGGTTCTTCATTATGCCCTATCAAAATGTTTGTGTCCGTTACATTATAGTGGCTGAGTACCTGTTAGTCTCTCTTCTCTATCACTTCACCAAGCTGAATGGGGATTTTGTTACGGCACGTTTCCACACACAATTCCCTACAAAATCCTCCCTGGAGTGATATTAACCATCCATTTCAACTGACTCCATGCAAGCCCCTCCCATAGTCATTCATCTTCATTATCTCATAGGTCACGGTCATTGTCACTCCCAGTCTTAGTAATATAACTGACCCTGCTTCAGGTCACTGGTTTACATAATTTCACACTATTGACTTCCAATATGTCTGGTTTGTAATTTCAGGTCCAAGTAGACCAGTTTTGGTATTGTTATTTTCTTGTCTCTATTTTAACGGCATCGGTTTACTCTGTTAAAATTCATCTGCATATTTTGGTCTTACTGGTTCTTAGCTTTTAGAATCCAGCTTGGTATAACTATTGGAAAAAGTGCCTATTTGGTGATATAGTGCAGTGGCCTGGTTGGTAAAGTGTCCATTGGTTCTCACTGGGTGTAATTTAGGGAGGTTTGTAGGTCACAGCAGTGGTCTGGATTGATTTGGTGATCGCGCTGTACACCATGTCATGGTAAACAACCACAAAACGGTTGAGTTTAATCAGTGTTTTATGATGAAACTCTGGAGCCCGAGTCATAAAATTAAGATATGCATATTGCCTATCCTAGAGTGGCTAACACATTTCCAATAGCTGATTGGCATTTTTTGATTTGGGAAAATTATACCATGAGCTTGAAGCCAACACAGATCAGAAAAGACTGGAAGTAAATGTATAGACAGATTGCCTCTGTCTTTAAGGACTCCTTCACAGACAGTTGCACTTATACAGGTACCTCCCAAAGAAATTAATTTACTCTTTTACTAGCACAGCTTTTGTTGCATGGTTAGTCTTTATGGCGTCATTGGACTTGATGTCACATTACTGTTTCGATGTCCTTCTGCAGATGTCCAAGCATATGGATTTTATTTCAGCAATAATTGACATGCATTCTGTTTTTGTCATTATTAATGAATTATACAGAGCTAATTTTGAGCTAATACCACACACTGTATTCTGCCTCCAAACATTATGTTTAAGTAAACTGTGTACAGTCAGGTGTGTCCATGTTTACAGAAGTGGGGGAGCTCATTATCAACGTGGACTTTGCCAGATCAGCACACGTATGGTGTAATAACATGGTGTAATAGATATTGATGTTTATGTCCCTAATTGATTAAACTTAACAGAGCTCTCAGGACTGCTTTGCTGAAATACTTTTCAAAAGTAGTACTTAATTTTTTATTGTGATAACAGGCAATTATCAGGACTGTAACTGGCGTAATAAATGGTGGGATTTATCTATGTAAACCCAAACGGGATTTGTCCCTTAACCTAACCAAACACCTTAAAACATTTTCACTAAACCACAATAAGTCTGTAAATAAAAGTAAATTTGACTTATTTATTTATTAATGTTTAGTACTACAGTAATAGCCCACTTCAACTGAAAAGGAAACTAAACCTCATCTCCTACAGTGCATCTTTCCGATCTGCAGTAAGTGGCCGAACAAACTTGCCCAGTGTCTTTGTTTTTTTTTTGTCTCTCAGTTCTCTA
Source organism: Odontesthes bonariensis (assembly GCF_027942865.1). Classification (NCBI taxonomy): domain Eukaryota; kingdom Metazoa; phylum Chordata; class Actinopteri; order Atheriniformes; family Atherinopsidae; genus Odontesthes; species Odontesthes bonariensis. The sequence goes on from NC_134510.1 coordinate 19,234,907, forward strand.
CTTTGCTATCTTCTCACCCCAACCAGTCAAAGCAGATGGCAGCCTTCCCTCATTCTGATTCTGCTAAATGTTTTGTCTCTGTGAATTGTCCATATTACTTGTGGTGACATGAACAAGGGCCACAAAATGACCAAAAGGGGAAATTAATGGAATCAGATTTTTAAAGCCTTTATCGGTAAAGCAGTACAGTTTATGCTGTGTACCAACATTGTTGACATTTCTGTCCTGAGCACTGCAACTGGGTTGCTCTTTCTGAGTTTATTTAATCTTAAAGAGATGTTATCTTTTTCTTTTTTTCTGATATTCAAAAGGTTCCATTTGGATGCTTACAAGAAAACTCAGTATTACTCTTGTATCTTCTTTTCATCCTTTCAGCTTTGATAATTTAAACTTAATCTTGAGAGAACATTTGTTTGACTGCAGGGTAATAGAGAATATTATCTAGGGTTGTCGTTTGTACTCTGCACTGAGTTTGTGTTTGAGTGTGTTATGAGTGTCAACTGATGCTATCTAGCCACTCTGGAGGGAAAGCACGGGTAATGCCAACACCAGCTCTGATTGACACCCCCTCCCTTCCGCCCCTCGGTGCACTGCCTTTGTCTATGTCTTTGCCTTTTTCTCCCTCTTCTTTTCTTTCCATCATACATGTGTCAGTCTTTTTTTCTTAACTAAGCACTGAACTCTAGTTTGAGGAGGTTTTCCACTTCAAATTTCTTGATTACTTGAGCTGTAAAATGAATATTCTTTTCTATTCTTCTTTTTTTCTTCTATTCTTTGCTTCTCTCTGTCTTACTCTGTTTTCTCTGTGGTTTCCAGCAATATCCTATTTACCCAGAAATCTTGGCTCAGAACCACATTGCTACTTTACACACACACACACACACACACACACACACACACACACACACACACGCACCCACCTTTTCCCCATTGTGTCTAGCTGGCATGCTGATGAATGAATGAGCCTTATCTCTGTAACAGAAACGCACACAAGGATGATCTACAGACTGACGGTAGTCTAAGAGGGAACCCCATATTATTCCCAATAGAGATCATTTTAAAAACACTGATATCAATCCTGAACTTAAAAAAATAATTCTCATCTGAAACCACAATTACTGTCTAATCTTGGCTTTTTAAATGTTTGATCATTGCCATTTGAGTCATGTCAGACACATTCATGGGGTCTACTAAACATTTCATGCTTGTTAGGCACAGAGATGGCATGGAGATGTAATATTTGTGGTACTCAATCAGAGAATACATTTTAGATTGTCATCTGCTACACAGGCTTTTTTTTAATGCCTCTGAAATGCTCCCATGTATTTCCACTTCTGAAGGTTATATTGTTTCTCATTCATTATTCAGCACAATCTGCATAAACGCTGACAGTTTATATTCAGACTAAATACAAAACCAGGAGCTCTAGCAGTAACATCAAAACCGAAATTAGAATAAAGCATAAAATGTAACACAATCAGAGACCACATTTATTGATGCCTCAGCTCACTGCAGCTGTGGTCTGATGAAACCGGCCAATCAAATCTGTTCAGGAAGTCCCACTGTCGGCCGCCTTTGTTCCTCACCAAGCTCGTCTCCCCAGTAGTAAAACACATAATGATGAGCTGGGTGGTGATAAAAAGAAAATTGATGTCTCCTTTTCAGTGCCTGCTAGTGCAGCTCATGAGATGGATGTGCAATGCAGATGATAGTTTCATCCATAATATGAAAAATAATGAAATTATCCCAATCTAGATGCTTGATATTCTGAGGATGTTTTCCTGGGAAAGATTGATGCTTCTTTTAACATCTGTGCTACATATCATGAAGGGTGTGTTTAGAATTTTTATTTTCTGTTGTTATTATTATTTTAGTTTTTTTTTTTGTTGTTGGAGAGATTCTCCAGTTATTGCAATTACGCTGGACATTATGATGCTGTACTTTTGGTTTTGTGAAGAAACGGTCGTTATTCATTGCTTGTCAGACTCAGTTTTTCTCCCCATGTTGGCTTTTTTAATCCCTAAACCATGTTGTACTATGTAGGGCTGTGGTTTTGTTGCAGTGTGAGTCTGCAGACATTACAGGGCCTGACCTCAGCTGCACTGTCAGCAGCTTGTCTTCACAGTGGAGAATCAATGTGATACAAGGAATCTTTGCTTGAGTTTTCAGTAGCTAGTGGGCTGCTTTTCTGGAGCCTGTTTAGGTTCAGACTAGCCAGTGAGTTACTTGCACTATGGTGATCTCTGCTGGCTCTGCCTGACTGGCTCTCCTTCTCTGTATTACCATATTATATACAAGTAAGTAACAAAGACTTCATAGCCAGTTCCACTAAAAAGTTATCTTCTTCTAAAGCTGAGGCAGTTTACCAGGTTTAACCCATTAACTGGATTATCGAAAGTCTGTGTTAGGGTGAAGGACATCGAACGCTGCTCTGACGCGAAGAGGAATGTTGGTGGACGGTCGCTTGTGCGTTTTATGGAATTCCAGGAAATAAAAGAATAACTGAAAGAAAACATTTTAAACTTAAAGCATATCTTCACTTTTTTCAATGAGGCAAACAAGCACATTCAGGGTCCAAAACCAAATCATCATCCAGTGCAAAGATACTCTGTATGCTTTTGTGCAGAGGCTGGAGTACAGAGTTGGAATAATCTCATTTCCATTTCAGCTGAAATAGCCCAGTACCACAGTGCGTGTGTCTTTATGCACCAACTTTTACTGATCATGCGAACAAGCTTTCTGAGAAAATGATGTCCTGTTTGTCGCACGTTTAATAGATACAAAAAGAGATATGTTAGAAAATAAAAGTATGCATTGACACTTTTTTTTTCTTTTCATCATATCCCTGAACTTCATTAACATGTATGAATACAATACATGTCCTTAATCCATTGTCTCCAAAACATTTGTCCAAAGTGGAGCTGTTCCAGTCGGCAATTGAAGCCGAGGACCAAGACTGCAAACAGAAGGAATCCCATATCAATTCGATCAATTCTCAGGCAATTACACATGATAACAAACGCAGATATTCTCAATATGTTCACTGAAAGGCAACAGTGTCACCAGTTTTCTTCATTATTATTATAATCTAGAAATATTATTAAGATTTTCATGAACTTTTCAAGAAAATAGCACAAAATACAATTTTTTTTCTGATATTCTGCATCATAAGTCAGATAAAAAAAGCGGACCATACTTGACCCAATGAAGAATGTTTTTACTGTGGACCTGAGACACATAAAGACCTTCACTATCAGGATGACTCGCCCTACAAAGCAGAGTAAAAAGTCTTGCTCCCCTCTTACACCAAATGACACCATCCCTGATTATTCCAAGATATTAATGAACAGGCTGGGTTCTTTGTTTGTGTTTCTTCCTATCACTTTTATTGAGGTGTACACATCCCTTCTTCTTTGATACAATCATGCACACACAGAACACACGCGAGTAAAAGCACTACATGCATAAACATCAACTGTGTAAACAAGACAGCAAACCACAAAATGAGAGATGCAGTTTCAGGATACACTTTTTGAGTTGTTGTTGATTGTTCCCCCTGGAAAGCTTACATGTCTGTATTGTGCAGTCCAGGTGACATCCAATTAAAGAAAGGGGAGACCAAGGGAACAGAAATGCAAGAATGGGAGAAAACACCCCAAGCACTCCACTTCTTCCACAAATGGATTTTTCTGTGCTGTCATTGCTCGATTATTCAATAGTCATACAATACACAATGTCTATCATACAAGCCTAAGAAATAAAGCCATCAAGGTTAATTTTTTTTTTACCGTTTAGAACCCGGTGTTAAAAAAATACATCCAGAGACTATAGAGACAAAGAAGGATGAATGTATAATGAAATTATGAAAGAAAAGGGAGAGCGGGGAGAAAAAGCAAAAGTGTTTGATGAGAAATTCACTGCATTGTGTCCACAGAGAGCTGATTGATTTTCCATGAACTAAATGAGAGGGTCATCCCAGCAGCATTGGTTGTAACAGAGATGAAAAGGCTTTTAAACACTTCCCTTCATTAAAGCTCTGGCCTCTGCTGATTGGATTCCAGTCTTTGCCCCTTATCAGCACAACAGCACTTTGAAACTATTAAGTCATTTCTCTTGCTTTGCTGCTCTGCCTCTCTCTGTATCTCTGTGGCGATCAGTGTGTTGTCTGTGATGTCTGCATAGCCCTAAAAATACGCGCCTCAATTGCGCTGTGTTGACAGTTTGAGTTTGCAACCAGAACTTCGTGACTAATTAATTTTGGACTCTCATGCACGTGATGACATGCTCGCAGTAGTTATGCAATAAAGAGTGCGTCGGCAGTGGAGCAGGGGGACTCGGTGTTATGGCAGCTGTATGCTTTTCACTGTCCTGCTCATTTTATGGCTTAACTTAGAATAATCCATCCATCCATCCATCCATTATCTTCCGCTGGTCCGGGGATCGGGTCGCGGGGGCAGCAGCTTGAGCAAAGAGACCCAGACGTCCCTGTCCCCGGCCTCTTCCTCCAGCTCTTCTGGGGGGACCCCGAGGCGTTCCCAGGCCAGCCGAGAAACATAGTCTCTCCAACGTGTCCTGGGTCTTCCCCGGGGCCTCCTCCCAGTGGGACGGGCCCGGAACACCTCACCGGGGAGGCGTCCAGGAGGCATTCTCACCAGCTGCCTGAGCCACCTCATCTGACTCCTCTCGATGCGGAGGAGCAGCGGTTCTACTCCGAGCCCCTCCCTGATGACCGAGCTTCTCACCCTATCTCCAAGGGAGAGCCCAGACACCCTGCGGAGGAAACTCATTTCGGCCGCTTGTATTCGCGATCTCGTTCTTTCGGTCACTACCCACAGCTCGTGACCATAGGTGAGGGTAGGAACATAGATTGACCGGTAAATCGAGAGCTTCGCCTTCTGGCTCAGCTCCCTCTTCACCACGACGGGCCGGTGCAGAGCCCGCATCACTGCAGACGCCGCACCAATCCGTCTGTCAATCTCCTGTTCCATTCGTCCCTCACTCGTGAACAAGACCCCGAGATACTTGAACTCCTCCACTTGGGGAAGGATCTCATTCCCGACCCGAAGAGAGCATTCCACCCTTTTCCGGCCGAAGACCATGGTCTCAGATTTGGTGGTGCTGATGGTCATCCCAGCCGCTTCACACTCGGCTGCGAACCGCTCCAGTGAGAGCTGAAGGTCACGGCCTGAGGACGCCAACAGAACCAAATCGTCCGCAAAAAGCAGAGACCCGATTCTGAGGTCGCCAAACTGGACCCCCTCAACGCCCTGGCTGCGCCTAGAAATTCTGTCCATAAAAATTATGAACAGAATCGGTGACAAAGGGCAGCCCTGACGGAGTCCAACCCTCACAGGAAACATGTCCGACTTACTGCCGGCAATGCGGACCAAACTCTGACACCGGTCATACAGGGACCGAACAGCCCATATCAAGGAGTCCGGCACTCCATACTCCCGGAGCACCCCCCACAAGAGTCCCCGAGGGACACGGTCGAACGCCTTCTCCAAGTCCACAAAACACATGTAGACCGGTTGGGCGAACTCCCATGCTCCCTCCAGGATCCTGCGGAGGGTATAGAGCTGGTCCACTGTTCCACGGCCAGGACGAAAACCACACTGACTGAACTTAGAATAATCTTACTTCAAACGCGAACAATTACTTAAACAACTTTGGCCACTGTAAAAACTATTAATAACTGCTTAACCTAAATCTAAAGCTAAAAATCTACTCCACTAAGCATACAGTCAAATATTTAGTTTCTGCCCTTTCTAGGATGTGAGATGCACATCACTCCAGTTTTTTTGTTTTTTTATATTTTAAAGATGTAGCTCTCTTAAACCAAACCGAACTGAAGGAATATGTCTGAAATGCTTTAATGGATGGATAAAATAGAGCATGAATTCACCCTGTGGTTGAGTGCTGCCACAGCTGAATTACTGCAGATGAAATGCTTCTCTGTGACTCTGATTCACTCTTACTGTGGTCCAAAAAAAAAAAAAGGAAAAACGTGATGGTTTTTTTTTTCTTTAGGATGTGAAAACCCATTGACATTCTCCAGCAAAGCTTGGCACTTCAGTGCATGCCTTTCATATGCGAATATCTATCACACTTTTAACTCATGTATTCACAAATCCATGTGTCCAGTTTGGGCCAGCTGTTTCTACAACATAGCAACATAGATTGTGGGTGAGTAATAACATGCCGCTTTACACACGTGGATATATGGAAAGATGGGGAGGGGGCAAGTTTGACAGAAACGAAAAAGAAAATCTGGGAACGATCTGGCAATGTTGATGCTGTGGATAGACTGTAGTGTAAACACATTATTCGACAGGTATACAATCTGTGCATTTAATGCTGGCATTTAAATGGACTTTGAGACTATTTCAGCTCTCCTGTTTGTTTCTGCGTGTGAAGTAGCAATTAGCATCAGTCAGTGTCAAATTTTATAGTTTGGCTCTGAATTTATCTGACAGAGCCGTGTGTGAGACTGCATGTGCATGTGCTTTTGTGTGGCCTGTGTTGCACACCAAGAAGACAAATTGGGCTTTAGAGCTTGTGGCAGTCATCTTGCATGAGAACTACTATTCGTGTGTGTGTGTGTGTGTGTGTGTTTGTTTGTCTGACAGTGAGAGAGAATAATGGCAGATGCTCTCTTCAGTTATGTAGACATGCTCCAATGCAGCTGCCATCTGGTTGGCTGAGTGGAGCTGAGGGCGCGATGCTGGTCACTGTGAAATCACTGACTGATGGGAAGGCTCAAGGCCTAAATCCACTTAATACAGTAAGCATAGATAGAGAATGGAGGCGGGGGTGGTGGGGTTTCACGGGGTGTAATGCCTTTGTCCACTTAAAAGGGCAGATGGAGAGAGCGCATCACTAGGAGAGCATGGCAGGGCAGTCATGTGTTTATAGGGGGAGGATGGGAGGAGGAAAATCCAAAGAAAAGTCCAAAAGGTCAGGGCAACTTCGAGTGCGTTAAACTATTTGAACAAGTTAAAGTATCAGGCTGTTGTACTGATTTCATGCATTGATTTGATGGATTGTCTGATTACCAAATAATTTAGAGTTCTGCTTACTAGAATTACCAGATGTAATTTCAAAGATATCTTCACATATAGTTTCTATAGGCTCTATGTAGTACAACTTTTAAGCATTGTACAAAGTGGCAACATGCTGAAAATTTTATGTCATGATTTCTGTCATTGCAGTTCCATAAAGTGCAAGACAGGGATGATGCTCATTCTGCTCCAAAAGTTGCTCTACTGAGCTCGCAACATCTTGACATTGTGTCCCTAAAGCCTAAGTTAACCTGATATTAAAGTACTTTCTTAGTTTGAAAAGAAATAAGTCCCAGGCACTCAAAAGTAGACTACTTTTGAGTGCCTGGGACTTATTTCTTTTCATATCGTGGATTTCCCTACCCCAAGAGCACCACTTTGGACTGTTCGTGATACACCTGAGCGCCGGGTTGATTTCTCTCTTTTTACTTTCTTAGTTTGTCACTTCACAGACAAACCTGTTCTTAACTAGTCAGTCAAACATCAATGATTAAAACAATCACCAAGTAAATAGAATTAGGTCTTAAACTTATACGAAAATGTGCAGTTTTCTTAGATGCTGGGAATGTGTCCAAACAAAACCTTTATTGACAAATCTCAGATCAGATTGAATGAACCCCACCAACACAGGCCAAACAGAGCTGCAATGCAGAATACTTTGGTCGCCTACCAGTTTTGGAATAAGTTACCGACATTATTGAATCGTGAAACTTACATTCTCATGGCGGGTGTGTCCTGCTGTTGACTCAGCAGAAATATCGGAGCAACGTGATTGCACCAGCCGGAAAAGAAAAGGGTGCATAGGTTTGTTGCTGCTGTAATGCACCAGAGTGTCTCTCTGCCACCTTTTACCCGAGTGACACAATCCCCTTGCATAATCCAGCTGAGATTCATAACCATATCTGCACTAAAACAGCAGATCCTCCAATCCACCGATCATAAATCTGTGTTTTCAGATCTGTGGTGGTTCCGCATTTCTGCTTCATTCTTGGAAAAAAAAACACCAATCTATTTTTATTCTTGTTCTGATTATTTCTCTGCAGTTTAGGTAGACAGCCCAAGATCTGCAAATCCAGACATACAGAGAAGAAGCATTTCTGTGATTAAAGCACAACAGTTTACTACCCATTTGCTAGTCTGAGTCTACCGTATTATAGTAGGTCTATTTATAGCGTTCCAGTGCCGGGCTGGGGGTTGTCGGGATTATTAGACCTGCCCTAAAAGTCCTGAACAGAACATCACTGAAAAACTGTTCAATAGTCCAACTCCATAAATCGGTAAATCTGTTGTCAGCTTTTTAACGCGTTTTAAGCAACTCTTGTCCATCACAAAGGCATTGAGGCATTCCTTTGGCTGAAGAGTAAGTGTGCAACAATGTGTGTAAAGTCGATGGAGGTCCCCTGTCAGCCAAGCCAAATGTAACAGAAAACGAGGATGAACTGCAGAAATATTATATAAAACTCTCTTTTACACATTCTCATGGCTTATCTGACTTTGCAGTAAGATGTTTATCGATGTTTAAATCTGAAATGAGGTATCACTTTGTAACACTATTTCTTCTTACCTACATCTACATAGTATGAAAATAAGAGGGACAGTGCAGCAATGAAACATGGAATAAAAAGAAAGGGAGAGTTGAGCGAAGCAGTGGTGACTCGTGCTCTTTCGAAGAGGTTATCTTTGGCTCTACAGGCCTGCCTGTCTGTCTCTATCACGTCAAAACACACACACACTGCCTGTGGAGCTGAACCGCTAAGGGCTGGGAAGCACTGTCATCCTTTTTAGCCCTGTCCTTCATCCTTCTGTTTCTTTTTTCACATCTTTGAAAAAAGAGTGACAATTTTTTAGTCTTTCCTTAATCCTGATTTCTCTTGTGTTCTCTCTTCACCTCTTTTTCCTTCCCTGCCCTTAGTTCCAGTCATTGTTTATCAGGGATTTGTTCAGACGATGTGTTCTGCCCCTCATCTTCCTTGCTTTTGCAATCTTATTCCCCTCTCTGCTTTCAAACCATTTTTTGGCTTAATTTTTCTCTTCCCTCTAATCAGCAGAAGTCTAATCCGGGATTGAAATGGGTTCTAAGGGTATTACCCCTTGTGGTATGCGTAACATCTCAGCTTTGTAGCGAGCAATTGATTTATTGATTAGTCTAGAAGTTTATGTGATGGTTTAAGGCTGTTATTATTTGCAGCCCTTCTGGGTGTGTTTCTTTCCTGACCATCAAGAATGAGTTCTCTGAAAAAAGGTGGAAATCTCCCTCTGATGGCTTAAAGGTCAGACTGTGGAGTGTAATGATACATTTTGACAGGAGAAAATCCAGTGTCACTGCACATTCCATTGTCTTTAAAATGTAACTTTAAGACACATTCCCATTTTTAAATGTCAGACTTTTCCATTGTGCTTCCCCTGTCTTCTTTGTATTAATTTGTTATTAATTATTAACTTGTTATTTGTCTTTTTTTTTCCATATGCTTCTTCATTTTGACAGATATGTTTTAGAGTCACATGTCTTTACATTTCTGAGTCCTTTGTCATTTCCTGGTTCTTATGCTGTGGGTGAATATTTCCAGCTACACACTGTATATTTACTGCAACATGCTCATTATTCTTTCTTTTCCTCCCTTAGGCCCTCGCATCTTACCGTGCCTACCTCTTAACGGCTCGCATTCCTGCCAAGGTAAGGGCACCAATTCTGACTGAGTCTGATTTTATGTCAGCAGAATATTAATTTTTTTTTTGACCTCATGATAATGTAATGAAAGGCCACAAAAAATGTTGTCTGTTGGTGAGGTAAATTGTTTTAATTTAGACAAATCACAAACTAAAATGGCTAAAGTCACTTAAGAAGTTTTTTCTTCTATCATGGATTAGCGATTGGCACATTATAGGTTCAGATAGAACTGTATTTCTCTCCTTTAATGTCATGGTAAATATTTTGTAAACCTACTTCAGTTTTGGGAGAAGTCAACAAGTTTTAAGACTACATTTGCATTTGCATATTAATCTCTATTAAATTGATTTGAGGAACATATTTCTGGCCATAAAGCATGGATTCTCCTTTTACTCTATAGCTTATGAAGAAATAATCCTTCTCACCAGCTGCTAGATGCTTTCACATTGCACATTAGCTTAATGTTAACTTTTAACCAAACAACAAGAAGGCTCCTGGTTCATTTTATCTGTTCTTCTTTTGCATGCGTGGGTTCTCTCTGTGACCTCTGGTTTCCTGAGTTGTAATAAAGCAGGTATAGAAAATATTTATGAGTGTATTGCTGTCCTTATTGTTGTCCTACTTGCAGTAGCCACTGGCCAGAGCACTTTTCATTTAGACAATCAGGGAAGATTTGCTCAAACCGATCAAAACTGAAAATCTAATTTTCAAGGTTTGACTTGTTTTAGATGGGAGAGATTTGCACTTCTTTATTGTCCCTGGTTGCGCAGCAGTTAGCTTGGTTTATTTGTCACAAATTCCTCCCTGCTTCTCCAAAACAGACCGCACTCACTGCTGTTAGCTGCTGGTTAGAACTACTCCCGAGTAATTCATACAACCCCACTGCATGGACAAAAAAAGAATGACTAGATAGATAAATTATTAAATAAATCCCTTGAAGTCGCTTCCCTTTGGCTTTACTCATAATTGTGTGTCTGGGTATAGTTCTAATATATAGCTGAACATTTTTCTCTAAGCATTACGATAACACAACACAGGGAACCTCGGCTACCTGCAGTGGTGAATTACCCCATTGACCTGGTGTACAACTATCTCTGCAGTATGAACACAGGCTGAACATGAAGCTACGCCTCAGACATGTAAACAAACTCGCATGTGTGGAAGAATATGTTGATGATTACTTAATTTGGCAGGTATTCTGCTTGGAAATCCAGGGTACTTTTAGTAAAATCTCAGTGCCCAGTGGCCGACTTTTGTGTTCAGTCATGTAACCAGAGGATATGTTACAGCCATTTCATTGTTGCTGGTCTTATCGGTGTCACTCAATATTTGACCAGTTCCAAAGATATTGTCCTTGTTTAGAGTTGGACTCTGAAAGTTAAAAGGGCCCGGCGTAAAAATGTCTGCAATTGTCCTTTAATATTTTCATAATTCAATAGATTATTTTAGATGTTTATGGTGCTTAAATTAGCACTTTAAGCAAATTAACTTTCTATAAACTGTTTAGATATAGGCTAGCAAGTTAAATGTCTTATTATGTTTTTAATAAAACATAGAGAATATGTCAGATTGTCAAAAATGTCAGATATTTTACTTTTTGGACTCTGATGGCGCCAAACTGTTTTCTTCCCAAATACGCAACAGCTTTTCTTCAAATAGCTGTGAGGATTTCCAGGGACAGTGTATGATTAAAGTTTTCATGAAAAGATTTACATTTTGATTTGAGGTAGAAGGGCTATAAACAACAGTTAGACATTGATTAACATGATGTCATAAATTTCCAGTGCCATAGGTTCTGATATCTGTTTACCTCCTGATGAAGCTCTAAACCATCTTTACAACCCCTGTCTACAGTATATCTCAGTCTATCTCTCAACAGTCCAGGCATATCCATCCTTGTCTTTTGCCCTTCCTCCCTGTTTTCCTCCCACACTCGCCAACATGTCAGAAGTCAGCGGTGACAACCAGTGGCCTAATGTGATGTGATTTTCATGTCAAAAGAAGCAGTTTATCAGACTCACATTCCAGTAGGGACCCTGTGCAGTTTTTATATATTCATTATTGTTTAATCATTCAGTCAGCACAATGTGAGGCCACACTGAAGAATATCTATCTCAAATTCAAGCAGCCGGATTTAAATGGCTTGTTTTGTGCAGGCAGTGGGAAAAACAAATTCAGCTTAGACATTAGCCAACTGACAATACTGTAATTATGGGAAGCACAACAACTCTCCACTTTGTGGATAAGTCCTCATCATTAACTATTCCTTTTTTGCTCAGATTTCCACATTGCCATTGTCTGGCTGGATTCTTTATGTATTATTCTTAAAGATGAAATCTTCCAACAGCCATGAAAAATCTGACTGTTAATGTATTTCTTCTTGTATATACATTTTATGATTTGTAATCTAAATTACAGTGGAGATTAATCGACTGTATATGAGGATTAGCTTCTAGACTGCAGTTTGCAGTTTGGGGCTCAGTTGCATATGGATTAAATGAGGTCTGGCAGAGTTATCGTCCACTATATCTTCTGTATACCATTCTAATATAAAAGGAGACCAAAGCTTGAGTATTGAGGTATTGTACTGTAGTTGATGGAAACTCGCAGTAAAACATTGTGCTTTTTATTTACAGCTGAAATCTCCCTTTAGCTCTTTTATGCCCCTCTCAGTGGGTTTTCGTGTGTGTCCGTCAGACTGATGCTTTGGCTTCTCTTGAGAAGCTGCAGGGTCTAACTCCGTTGGTGTCTCCCCCGCACACATGCTCTCTCTAACACACAAATTCATTCATATACTTTTTCTTGCCTCTGGTCTCTGTTTATTTTTGTCTCTTGATGCTGCACTAATGTCTTCTCTTGTTTTTTTTTTTATATAATTTTTGCCCGTTTCATGTCTTAAATGTCTGTAACAAATAAAATCGCATGGATCTCTCAAAACCTTAAGACCCAACATGTAACATGCTTCAATCTCAACATGAAAAAAAATCCCCATATGTTTCTAGATTATCTCTCACTAAAAGTATTCTATTTTATCTCTTACAATCATTCAGCTTACATCAGTCCACCTTGCATGCATGGCAACAAAAAACATGAAAATACAACAAAAAGAGAGGAGGATGAGCAGTTAAAGTGACAGATGGAGACTGAACGAATGGTTGAACCATCAGTGAACAGCATTTGGTTCCTCCGTACACTTCCCAGCATGGCTCCTTAACCATTATTTATCACCACATCCACTTCAATAATTTCAAAATGTTGCCATATCATTTGAAGGCACAGTTAAATGAATACGATTGACCCTTGTCAAGTTGGACATTGGATTTTGATACGATTGTTTAATTTTGGTCCACCATTGTAACGTGTACATGAAGTTAGTTAAAGTCAATTTGAATGTACCACCTTAACATTCTGGTCAAGCCAAAAAAATTTGAGCAGGAAAAATCCAAGCTGCAAAAAAAAGCAAGCGTATTTTTATTAGTTTTATAGATGGTAAAATCAAAGTTTTCTCTCTAAAAAGAAGACGATTACTTTATTTTGACTTTTACAGCACTTTATACTTTCCTAGATCTGCCTCACCCTGTTTTTCTTTGTCTTTGACACCTAATTGTGTGCATCTCTTTGTTTAATCACTGCAACAAGTCATTAACTGAGCTTTGATTTCCTCTTTTATGTCAATACCTTTCGGAGTAATTTCTTTTTGATCATTTTTCATAGTTGAAATATTGAGTGAAAAGAATCTGTTCTGCTCCATGTGTAAAAGAATGAATTCTTACTGTGTATATATTGTGGAGTAAGTATCCACAAGCATTACTGTAAAACCGTGTACACACACACACACACACGGAGTGTACACTGCAGTCAGACAGCAGACAGACTTATGCTTATCCTCTTCTCCCTCTCATCTCTGAGCCAAGCCCCAGGAAACCTGCTCCCACCTGGAGTTGTCTGGCCTTGCTGCCCGTCCTGCCCTCAGGCACTCCACTGTACGTGTTTCTCTGGGAGCAATAAGGAAAACTATACTCATTGTGTAGTTGCCATTTTTTATGGATAGGATTCCCATCTAGCATTAAAAAACCTATTTTTTTTCCCCCTTTTTTTTTTGGTTTCCTTTTAAAGCGTGAGAAGAAGAGCCACGGCTTTCCCTTGTTTTCTTTGTCCTAAAATGCCCTCGTGAAACAGATATGAAGATATGAAAAGACTGCTCTGTTTGTCTTCGGCCTGAAGATGCGAGCCCCCTGATCTCCTACATACAAATGAGGCCTTTTTTAGTTTGCGTGCATGTGCATCTTATTTCAAAATGCTAATATATTTATGCTGAGTTCTAACACTTTGCAAAGCGAACTGTAAACCGTGAAAGTGAGAAGGGATAAGAAACTTTGGGTGTCTAAAGTAGTGTCTGTGTTATATGGTTGCATTTTACCTAAAGTCAGCTGATGAAAATGAAATTCTAAAACAGGGAAGTGGGGAAAAAAAAAAAAAAAAGTCGCTGCAGCTGGTACAGCAGTCTTTGTTTGTGCTTAAACATGTGTCTGTTGTAGCTGTAGAAAAACTAAGCAAATGTGTAACTGCCATGAGAGAGAAACCAAACTGTTAATTATGGACAGTCATGCGTTCCTTTGACTCTACAAGACAGTTATGCATCATCCCCTCTTGTCCTATAATAAGCAGCAGTTCAAACAGTCCTTTGATATGTCCTTGACTGTTCCTATTCCATATTAGGAGACCATTGATTTGTCTGGCTGAATAGATTTTGATGTATCTTGTGTGCTCCTTCTTTTTTTTTTAGGTGGAACACTCCTTCAATTATCTGGAGATCCAGGGAATTGCTTGCCACAAGCCAACACAGGTACACAAGCGTACTCTCAGACACTCAGCGTACAAGCAGAGCATGTTAACGTGATGGGTATACATTTTCGGATATACAAATATTCCTGTTCTTGCTAAGAGAATAGATTGTAATGTGTGGCTGAGGGTTTGACATTTGTAAGCTTTCCAAACATTGAAAACTGTCAGATTTAACATAACAACCCCTTTTCTGTTATGCTGAGTGTTTTATTTAGTTTTTTTTTTTTTAATAGCTCGAGACTGAAGGTATCAAGTCTTAAGGTGCTGTGTTGAAGTTGGAGCTGCCACATATTAGACTTGTTCCAGTGACTTGTCCCCAGAGACCAAGTGTTGCTAGTTTATTGTTGGTTTCTTATTATTAAACTACTTTCTAAATTTCCATTTTAGAGATGTTCCAGCATAATCTTGAGCCCTCATGCTGACTATTTAAAAAAAAAAAAAAAAGGCTTTTTGATTACGATCTTATATGTCCCCAACTGGCGTAGCTGCTATTTTAATGAGATAATGAAAATTCTTTGCATTATTTATGATTGCATGTAATGTTTTGGCTCATGGGTATACTTAAAAGCTCCAAACTGAAGTCCTGTAGCATCCAGTCAAAGGATAAGCAAAACTGGATGGATGTTTGCTCAAATGTGTATTCCAATCAAACATCTCTACTTTGAAGCCCATGTCTAATGTCGCTACAAGTTCTTTATTGAGAAGTAGAGACGATGGACATATTAAAAAAATTTCAGAGAAATGTCTTGAATACAAGATCCACCAAAAACCATTTAGGGCAATCTCGTGATGGCTTTTTGACCAGAGCTAGCTAGCAAGCCGCAAGTCAGCAGAATCTGCATACAGAATATGATTTTCTGTTCCAGATGAACCGCTGTCCTCTTAATATCTTTACTGAAGGTCTGCTGTGGATCTGCTTGGATTATGTTAATTTTGGCTCACACAGGAAGCACATGTCACTTTAAATTGGTATTTGCATAATTATTTTTAACTCTGACACGTTGAGCTAGTCTTGGTTAATGTTATTTTGTTTTGATTAGATATATTTATTTATTTTTACTTTATTTATTTATTAATTTAATACTTAAGACGTGTCCTTAAGACTGTATTTAAGACTGATCACAGTCATCAGTGTTGATGGTTGGTGCTCAAATGGTGTCAAACTAGATGGAGGCTGTTTGCCAGATATTGAGTTGTTTTTTGTTTTTTTTATATGGGAATGGTAATAGCGTTGTCTTTGCCATAAAATCCACCAGTTGCTGTTTACACTTCTTCCGATTTAAAAAAGAAAATGCACCACAAGAAATGGTCACTAACAAGATAAAACTAGGTGACACATCATTAGTGGTATCTGTACAGTCAAGCACGACGATGTGGGCATCATCATGCAGAATTTTAGCCCTTGTTTTTAGTGACTGGGTCTAAAAGAATAGTCAGGATATTGGGAAGGATAAATGCTGAGAAATATAGAAAATTGCTGGAAAACCTTTCCCAGAGTGTTTAAGATACCAGGCTATGCGGCGAGCTTGTGGGATCATTCTAAAAAAGACTTGAGGCCGACATTGTTGCCAAAGGTACTATAACAAAGTACTGAGTAAAGGGTCTGAATAGTTAAGTTAAGAGTTAGTTTTTACTAAATGTACAAAATACTCCAAAAGCATGTGTTTGCTTTGCCGATGTGGCAAATGTGTTGAAATAATTTATTTACAATTTATTGTTTAAAATCAGACCAAATGAGCACAAATGATGAAAACATCTAACTTTCTTTTGGCTAAAAGAGTTGCTCACACAGACGTAGGCTTGATCCACTGACAGTTGCATGGATCACTTAATGTTTGTTTCCTTTTAGCTATTCATAGAGTATGAGCGTGGCTCCTTCTCTCTGAAGCTGCCATCCACAGAGGAGGTAAATGACGTGGTGGCTCACATAGGAAACTGTTTGCTGAGGATATGTCCTGGTCTCCCACCAAGGTAAGTTTAATCCGTTTGTATTTGTGTGTATCGTATTGTAGTCTCTCTGGAGTTCATTGAGGTTTAGATCTATCATTAATGTTTATAGAGATTCAGTTCATCCATTATGAGGATTCACGTTTTTAATCTTTGTTACACACATACACTCTTTTGACTCGATCTCTAAGTCACAGGTTACTTTACACAGCTAAACACACTGTCTGTCATATACAAATATAAAAAAGGAAAATTCCCTCTCTGAAGATACACGTGATTGGCAGCACAGTGAGTCACTCATTATATATTTGCTCAGACAATGAAGTATGAATATTACTGCAGTAATGCTCACGGATGTCAAGCCATAAATTTCTCTAACCTTAAACAAAGGCTAAAGTTTTTTTTCTTCTTTTTTTTAATGTCACACTTGATTAATGCTGATAGTGCTCAATAATTCTAACTATTAGATATTGTTTTGTATTATTAGAATAAACAGAGTTGTTTCTATTTCTAATAACTGAAGAGCCTTGCAGCACACAACTAAACAGTTGCCTTGAGACTTTTGCAAAAGTAGTTCAGTTGTTCCAACCTCTTTCAAAGGGAATCTAGGATATTTTCTTTTAAATCTTCCCCAAGTACAATACAGAAACGGGGCATCAAGGCGGTTTCCAACTGTTTTCTTTTCTCAGTAAAGGGATGAAGAAGCTTACGATGGAGCCTCTCGACAGGCTGACCTCACTGCAGACTCTTTGGGAGAACAACAAACCTGCTGAACCTGGACCCTGTGGTAGGAGCCTGGCACTTTAGATTACTGTGTGCCTCTTCATCCTGATGCTGGAGATGTGTGTGTGTGTGTGTGTGTGTGTGTGTGTGTGTGTGTGTGCGTGTGTGTGTGTGTTCATGCAAGATTAGTACATTAGCTACCATTGCTGATACTTCAGTTTCATATGCTCAGATTAAATGTAATTTCTCATTGAGTCATTCAGTCCATCCTCTATTAATCTTTGTTTTTTAATTTCTCTTCCTCTTTGTAATTGTCTACATGTATAGGTGGATTTTCTCAGATGTACAGATGTGTGTGTGACTGGTTGGGGCTGCCTTACAGAGAGGAGGTGCAGTGGGTAAGCATGTCATGTGTCTGTTCTTTGATGCTGTTGCACAGCGGATCCTGGCTGGATCCATAAAACTGCATAAAGTCTTTTGATGAATAGGATAACCACAACACTGTATGTATAATTAATCACATCCTCTCCAGGATGTTGACACCATCTATCTGACACAAGACACAAGAGAGCTCAACCTGCAGGACTTCAGTCATTTGGAGAATAGGTGGGTGTTGGCAGTCATTTTTATTTTATTTTTTATCAGCAGAACACCGCGACAAAGTGTTAGAATGTAAACTGTACAGAGTTGAATTCACATGGCACCCAACAAATGATTTGATGTAGATGCTGCTTGATTTATTTTATGTTAACATGCTAAAGTCATTACCTGAAGTCATCACCTTGTCCGAGGTGGTATCAAAAATGCTCAATGGCAACTCTAACCTTCCCCCTCCTCCCTGTGTCCTCAGGGATCTGGTAGCTATAATAGCAGTACTGGAGTTTAACCAGTGGTTCACCAAGCTGTCTACCAAGGATTACAAACTGGTCAGTATTTCTCAGATTTAAGTATTGAATATTTTGTCTTCCCTATTCATATTAACAATTCATAGTTTTGCAGGGAAAAAGTAACTAGTATTTGTATGCATTTCCTGCATAGAAAACTATGCAGGACAAGAATCACTGGCCAAAATCAGTGTATCACACACAGATCCATATTTTAAGTGTTGTATGATTTGAAGCCCTGATGGGATATTGAAACATTTTCTGATTACCTAAAATTGTATTGTCAAATAGCTTACAAAGAATAGCAGCTGAGGTGGCAACATTTTTTTAAATATGTTTTTAATTCCCAAAAATCCATTCCTGATTGGGTTCTGATTTTTAAAGAGAAAAAATAAAGACAGTTAAGGACCTTCTGTCTTCGTCTCTGCACAAACCCCTTCTATTTCACAAGAGATCACAACCACCAACCGATTAGGAATGCCATTATTTTCCCTGATATTTGGCCTTAACCCAAAATATTGGACACACTCTGACCAGAAAATGCTGGGCTGACATGGCTATACTTAGGACAACTTTGTTATAATGGTTAAAAACTGTTAAAACTAGAAACAGTTGAATGAGTAGTTTATCACGTGGTAATACTTCTGAAACAGAGCGGAAGATTGTATTCGAGTCAGTGCTTATAACTTGGTTGGATCTTGTTCCAAGTTTGTAAAAAAAAAAAAAAAAAAAAAGAAGAAAAAAAAATCCACTGGTCTATAGTTTTATTATCATATACATGTTATTTCATTCTCTCTCTTTGGTGTTTATTGACACACCATGTTTCCCTTCTCTGTGTGACTTTACTGTAGAGCAGGCATCTTCCACCTTTAGCGGACCATGTGTATGGCAGAATCTATCTGCCTTGACAGAATATTTTGCCCCTTTGTTTTCTCAATCTCCCCCTCCAGTCTTTTGACTGAGGATCAGTCCAATGTTTTTGTGTGATAAGACTCCTAATCCAAAGGAGACAAAGGGGCTCAATGTCTCGAGCTCTTGCCCCCCCTGCAGCGCTCCGTTACCAGCTCTGCATCTCAAGACTTCGCTCAGTCTCACCAATTATCACACTCAGCTTCCTCAGTCCAAACAATTACCTCAGTCCTCTGTCACAGACAATTCTTTTTGTATTAAAATGTAAAACACCAGCCCCTCACCATGCCACGTCCAGATTTAGACAGAAATACTCTTGCAGGCACATGTGAAGCTTTATGTCCTCTGTGTGTCTTTTCTTGTAAAGTTTAGGACCCTAAGCCTGTTTGTGCAATTTGAGTGTGTGTTTCAGTACAGTTGTACTTTGTATAGCTGTGTTTGTACTTTTTACAGCTGTTTTTTTTTTTTTTTTTTTTTTTTTAAACGGACAAATAAAAGTTGCATGGATGTTCTGTGGAGCAACAGTTAGAATTGTATCTGAACTGTGTGCCAGTGGAAACAAAAGCAAGTCTGAAAGTAAAGTACAAGGGCAGGGAGAGAAAGTGATGACAGAGCAGTGAGGCAAACTGTGAGGTCAGTGGACAGAGTGAAAGGGAAACGAGTCAGAAGGTATCAGGAAAGGCAGATCAGATTTAAACAATGAAGCCTGAATGATAGACACAAAGAAAACGAAGTATAAATTTCAAAGCTGGGAAATAAGTCAGAAATAAAGCAGTAGGCTTTCAAAAGTTGGACCCGAGAACAACGCAGTCCCACTGCATGAAATCTTGCATCTGTGCGGTTAAAAATCTTATATGTTAGATTTGGAATATCTAAAAAGAAACACTGTGCGGAGCGCGAACAGGATATAAAATGTGGCTAATAAGGACATGTTTAGCACTAAATCCACAGGCTTCAAGCCCTTAGATTACAGTCTAACAACATCTATGTAAAGGATAAGGCCAGTCTCATTGCAGCATAATATAACACACACAGTGATATACACACACACACACACACACAGCAGGCTATCACAGCGAGGGATAATGCTGCTCGTCCTCAGTTCAATCAGGCTGTTTGTCTTGTGCTCTAATCAAGATGCTGAGCCAAAAATGGGGAAGGGCGAGAAGACGAGGGGACTGCAGCGATAAGAGGACTAGCCCTCCGATTACCTCATGATCACACAGCACATGTGCACGCTTACATGTGTTAAAATGTGTGATGTCACATCAGCATGTTGGATCAGAACAGCACAGCATGACAAGGCTGTTATTTAATGAGTGGTAAATGGTACAATGCACATGCTGACAGTGTCACTGTGCTGTCTCCAACAGTGTTACTGTGACTGCTGTGGAAAATAGAGTTCTTTGTGCGCTTTTTTTTGTGCCCCTCAGCCGAGCTCTTCCTTTTTCTGCCGTTTTACTCCGTTTCTCCCTTCACTACCCTCATATCTTCCATGTTTTCTCTTTGCTATGTGTCATCCCCGGCTGCACTCCATCCTTCTTATTCCTCTTCTTTAATACTCATAGTTAGGCAGCGTAATCATGTGAACAATAGTCCCCTTTTTTTCTGTTTCTTCCTGTCATTGTCTCTCTCTCTTTCCATTATCACTTTCTCCATTACTCCCTTCTTTCTCTCCTCCTCACTGCAGATAAGTGTGGGACAATGCTTCTACTGTTTTGGCAACACTGTGGCTGCTGGCTTACAGAAGCAGGCCTTGTTGCTGTAATATCATTTACCAAGAATTATAACGACACAATGTTCGTCTAAAGGTCTGTTATCATTATGGAAACTGTTTGTGTTATGAGTCACTACAGATGATAAGGACTGACTGTAAAACTGTAACAATCTAAATGTGTTTTGATGTCTACTGTTCATGTTTGAGGATGACGCAGCACAAAGTGAACTGGGTCAGTTAACATCTAGGGAGGGCATTCAGCTGTTTAATTTTTAATTTTTGTCTAAATATGAGTGCTTAAGCTCCCCCGGCTGCATCTCCTGTGGGGTTGAAATCACAGAAGCGAGACAACTTTCTCCTTCTAAAGTGCAAAGTCTGCTCTCCCCAGTCTCACTGAGTCACACATGAATAGTATTTAGGTGGAAAACAGGGAATTCACTTGTATGCTTCTTTTTTTTAAAAATCTTTCTTTGCATTCAGTGGCACAGTTTTAAAGCACAGCAGGTCCATTTGCATAGGAATGCAGAATGATTGTAAATTCCTGCGTTATTCCTGTGACCTTGAATGTTTCAGTCTGAAGTTTTGCTGCTCTGAATAAGTTTTTCAGAGCTACATGATTCGATTAATTCATCTTTTGTGCTTTGGATTAAATAGGCCAAACAAAAGCATTTTAATGAATAAATGTCTGTCTTTAGTCTGCAGATGTGTGTGACCAGATCCTTCGGGTGGTGTCTCGATCCAGTCGACTGGAGGAGTTGGTTCTGGACAATGCAGGACTCAAAACGTAAGATAATGCAAACTGCTTTCATGACTCCTCCAGCATGAACATGAAAGAACCATCAGCTTTAGTTTATTTTTGCAGGTAATCAGTGCGTTAATACAATAAGTAGAATTATGGGACCAGTGTGAACATTTCTTTTTTGGCCTTGAGGTGACAAAGTTTCAGCAGAAATGTGGCAAACTTGAGGTTCTATGTCTGAAAAATATGTGTGTTTCATAGCCAGGATGGGTCTAACCTCGAGTCATGGGAAGTGCTGAGATTATTTCTTTAAACTTGACTCATTGTAACAGCCTAAACTTGCATACATTTTATTTTCCATTCTGTGTTTCATTAGTTTCCAAACTATATAAAAGTTCAATTTGAAATCTCTAGACTGTTGTCTTTCCAGACATTATCTGAGGCAAATTTCTGATTTAGTAAGATTTAAGTAGTATGACACTGAACATATTTATTTAATACTATTTTGATTTCATACCAAAATTGATACAATGTTTAAAGGTTTAGGACCTATCTTTGCTACTCCTAATGTAACGTTTAACTGCAGGTACATTCAGCTTTTCCGTCCATCTGAGGCCAGGGTGAAATGTTTATGTTGTTAAAGCATCTTGTTGGGCTCTACATGTGTTGCATATTGGCTGTAAACATATAATTGATACACCCTTACAGGGATTTTGCACAGAAGCTTGCTGCTGCTCTGGCCCACAACCCCAGCTCAGGACTCGCCACCATTAATCTTGCCAACAACCCCCTGGAGGACAGAGGTATAATGCAGGCTCTGATATGCTCTAATGTTTTCATCGTGATCTACAGTTCTCTGTTTTCTGTACTCTCTAACAACGGTGTTCTATCTGTATTCAGTATTGTGTGCTCTTTACATCTTCCAGATGTGTACAACACTGTAGATACTTTATAATAATACCTATGTATACGAATATTTTGCCATCTTTTACAATATCGGTTATTTCCAAGTAATTTTTCAAATGGACTGCCTTTGCTAACAGTAACAGAACCAAAAGACAGGTTTGTTGCAAGAGGACATTTAGACTTGGCAAACAAGTTCAGAGGAAGAAACAATCAGCTAATTAAAGAGAGGAGTCCACAAACACAGTTACATGCAGGCAGAGCACAAGTAAAACCAGAGTGGTGCAGCTCAACTCTTAAATGCATTATTAGATCATTGGGTTGTATTTTTTATTTACAACCTGTTGTTACATGTGTGACAACATTGCAGTCTCTGTGTGTGCAACGAGCTTAATATTTGATCATCTTTAACCTAAGGCTTCTCGGTCTATCTGGGACACATGAATTATTTATACACCACCAAATATTAAGGCAGTCGCGTGTAGCCATGCAACAGATTTCTGTGGCTCATCACACTCTGGGTTATCTGTTAACATGACATTTCTTTTTTTTTTTTTCTTTTTTTTTCTGACTCACACCAAGAAAAACCTAAAGATGCTTGTGAACATTAGTGATTTTGCACGTCTTTATAGAATTGAACCTTTATTCCTCACAGTACACTGGAGTAAAGTTTATCATTTTTCTCTTTGTGTTTAAAATGAAAAAGCTTCTGAAATGCTGCAGCTTTTTAATAACAGAGGCTTCAGCAGCCTCATCCACTAGAACCAACATTTGAAAAGTCACGGTCTGTTTTCTCTCTCTTGCTGCAGGTGTTTCCTCTCTAGGTGCTCAGTTTGCCAAACTCCGATTGGGGCTCAAGCATCTAAACTTTTCTAAAACCTCCCTATCTCCCAAAGGTACGTGCAAGTCTTCCTGTCATGTTGCTGAAAAGAGTGAATGAATACAGTAAACAATAAAGTAAACAAGAACATCTGCAATTGAGCCAATATTTCAATAAGCCATTTAAATAACAGAAATATTATCTTGTAATGAGCTGGCCTTTATGTTCACAGGTTTAATTTACATGCTTCTCAGCAAGCAGACACAATTCATGTCTTCAGTTAATCTGACTACTGCTAAAGCTGGCATGCCAGTGAAACTGAAATATTTCACATTAACGTTCTGATTCAGAGAGGTGCTTACCAAGACTCTGTGATAACATTATTTGTGTTTTGATTTCCATAAATGTTTCTCCCTTGGGCACTTTCCTTCTGTTACTGAAGCCGTGCATTATTTACATGAAATAAAGTTCTACATGCCTCAGAAATAACGTGAAGCTGGTTTTGCATAATTGTGCAAATAGCTGCAGTGAATTTTAGGGCACTCTTTATCATGTTTGCTAGATTAAAAGGGTATGTTGTCAGCTATTACTCACAGATTTAATTTCTTCTTGGTTCCCATCCAAAGTGAACCCTTCAGCACCGCCTCAGCACAGGCACTGTAAACATGTTCTGCTCTCAGGTAATCAATAAAGAGCTATTATATTCAAGAGTGTGGGTTAGAAAAGGCTCGGGCTGTTTAGACTGAACCCTGAATCCATAACCTATGCCCCCAGATGACTGAGGGATTTTCTTTCTTTCTTTTTTGTTTTTTTCATTGTAACACCAGTTTTGTTTTGACTTGTAATTCATCAGGTTTCTTACATGAAGTTTAGAACCTCCTGTTTGTTTTTGTCATTTTTCCGATATCACTGACTTTTTCACCTCTTCGATACTCTCATGCTTGATCAAAACAGTCACTTGACACGATGCTTGGATTTACAGGCAGAAAATCAGACGGGACGTGACAAAGTAACCGTGACAGTTATGTGTGTCAGGCATACGACGCATGTCAGAATTAGGCTGCACACTCTGCCTTAGAAATCCATTCATACACCTGTACGTCTTCTCTTTCAAATGCATACTGATCATCTTAGCACTCCATTTTGTTTATTTTTTGTATATTCTTATGACATAAAAAGGAAGACAGGCTCATACAGCATGGGGTAGAGCATTGCTTTTAGAGAAGACGGACTCTTTGTATTCTGATCATGTTCTTTCCTTTCTTCACCCACTCTTCATTTCCTCTGCCTTTTCCTTCACTGTGCTGTCAAAATATCAACTGGGGTTTTGAAGGCTATGATAATGCTGAGACTGTGTTTTTGTGTGTGTTTTAGGGGTGAATAGCCTTTGCCAGTCACTGAGTGCCAACCCGTCCATCCCTAGCAGCCTAGTCCATCTGGACCTCTCAGGGAATATGCTCCGAGGAGATGACATGCAGGTACTCTGTGTACTACACTGAAGATGTATGAAAATGATAAGACACCCCCAGGGCAAAGTTTTAAATAATAATAAGTAAACACAAGCATGTTTCTAATATTCATTAAAACATAAACAGGGGAAAACGTTTGTTGACTAAAGATATATTGAGAACTGCTCACATGCTAACTACATATGTAGATTTCTTTTTTTCACACCACTTTAAGATTCGAGTCAAGCTTTCCAGTTTTATAGACTTCTTGAAGCTACTATCTGTAACTCCTGTATGATTAAAGCAGGTTTGTGAAAATCAGGGAGGTGTCACTTCATTGGAAAAATATTATCTTTTCAGGAAGTTTCAGTGAGAGCATGAGAGATAAAGTGTTTACTTTGTGACCACACATCCATTACACCCACATTTTATTGCCTTTATCTGTCTGACATGCACACAGTATTACAGCTTATTGACGGGAAGTGAGTTTAGTTTGAGGTTGTCGTTTTACATATTTTAAGACAAACTCAGTGCTGAAAATATTTTGAAAATAGTTGAAAATACTGAGTCTAATGTCTGTAGTGGATTATCTTAGCAAAGTGCAAATGTCCCAGGCTCAGGTCTCTGTCTAAATCAGTGATACTCACTATTTTTTTCACAAGAGCCACATTGGCAGAGCAAAATCAAGGGAAGAGCCACTTTTATGACAACATACTAAGTCCCCTTTTGCAAATATGCATTTCTACATATAAAACATCCCACAAAGAAAGAAACAACACAGCCAATACATTTTCAATTAGGACTATATTTACCTTAATACTGGGATGAGCAGAAGCTGGCATGCATGTCCATGACTTTCTTCATGTTGTATTTGTAGTTTGTTGTAATCATAGTGAGACATTTAAGATGAGCATGGTTTTTGTGCTGTTTTTTGCCCTTTTTTAATTAAAAACCGATACATTGTGCCTGCATCTCGCGCTGGCTAAAGGAGCTAGCGTGCACTGTGGTCAAGTGTGACGGTGGGTTAGACTGGTACAACAGAGGTATATGCACTTTTGGACATTTATATGAGCGAAATTATCTGAAATCCTTTGAGCAACTGAGGCTCTCTTTTGGGCTCCCCTCTGCACACTTCTTTAAATACTTGCAAGTCAGAGATTATATTAGGGTACAGCAAGGTGGGAAACTTATCCCCTTGGAGGACTTCGAGATAGACAGTATGATGCGAGACAAGCTTAACTCCAAGGGTTTTCTATCCTACGTTTATAAAAGACTAATGAGCCTGGCAGAAAACAAAGCTTTTAATGCAAAACTTAAGTGGGAAACTGACACTGACTCTGCCTTCGAAGCGTCTGTGTGGAGGGAGATTTGTAGTAGTTCCCAATCATTCTCCTACAACAGCCGGCATAAACTATTGCAGTTTAACCTTATACACAGGGTCTACTTGACGCCTCAACGTCTCCATAAGATAAGTAGTAACTACTCTGAACACTGTCCTAGATGCAAGACTGAAACGGGGTCCCTTCTCCACATGTTTTGGGCATGTAGTTGTCTGGAGCAGTATTGGAGATCTATCTTGGATATGGTCAAGAGTATTGTGGGGGTGGAAATCCCAGCTAATCCACGGCTGACACTATTAGGGGACCTGTCAAGTCTACCAGTTAATATGAGAGTCAACACTCGCTTCATCAGATTAGCCCTAATTGCAGCAAATAAATGCATTGCTATCAACTGGAAGAGTGAGGATCCTCCTAGTGTCTCTTTATGGCTTAAAGAGCTATCGTCATATTTGCCATCAGAAAAGATCATGTTTAATCTTAGGAAAAAACCATCAGTCTTTGAGAAATGTTGGGGAAAATTTGTAACCTTTTTACATAATGGAGCGGCTCCGATAGGTGATGTGAACAGGGCTTAACTCAATCTAAACAATCTTAAAGAGGCTGGGTGTAATGTAACACTGTGTGAGAATGATATAATCTTACCCAGGCCTGCTGCCTTGTTTGTCTCTTGTGCCAAACTCTGCACATCCTGTTTTGTTTTGCATTTATAGGGCCCCTTCTGTGTTCTTCTTTTCCCCTTTTCCCCTTTTTTTTTTTTTTTTTTTTGTTTGTTTGTTTGTTTGTTTGTTTTACTGGCATTTTATCTTTGTTAATCTTTTTATTTGTTTTATAAAATCATTACTGTTTTACCTGTTTCCTCCCACTCTTGTCCATGGGGAGGGAGGGGGGTGGGGTGGGGGGGGGTTAACACCCATTGTCATTTGTACTGACGTTGAATTGCTGGAATTTGTTTTGAAATCTCAATAAACAAATTGTTCAAAAAAAAAAAGTGTGACGGTGGGTTAAGCGGGCTGCGTTGCCAGGTTTAACAGTGCCCCCTTTAGAAAACACCATTAAGCCTTAATTAATACTTAATAAAAATACGCGCAATGAGTATCTCTGGTCTAAATGAATAATGAAATAACCATACTTGCCATTTCAGTTGTCAAAAAACATGTATTTTGAATCAAATCAGATTCTACAGCTTTATTATTAAATGGTAACCTTCATTGATAATCCTGAGCATGAGACCTTCTTTTTTTTCATGCTTTAATCAAAGCCTGTGTAAAGTCTGTCTGATCATTACCGCCACAAAGTTGAGACAGTCGTGAACCTAAACTGTGAACGCGTGTTAGCTCAACAACAGACCATTGGAACTGGTATTAAAGAATGCTGCCATTGATGTCTATCAAGGATTCTTCAAGTGGGGATTTGTTAAGAGCTCTCCCTTATAAATAAACTCTCCACCGAGATGTTGACTTTTATTTTTGGACAGATTAAACACATTTTATATTGTGTGTTAGAGACCTTAACAAGTGAAGCTAAGCTGGTTCCATTAGCTTTATAAAGGATGGCACTTTGCCCCTTTTGTTTATCCCATAGAGATGAGGCACTTTTAGATAGATGGAGGAGATGGATAGATACTTTATTCATCCCAAGGGGAAATTCAGAAGTTTCAGCTGTATCCACAAAACCTAGAATAAAAGGCGTGCAATAAATACTAATAAATAAATACTAATACTAACATTTAACATGTTTGTTGGAGCGGGAGTGAATTTATTTCCCTTGATACATTTTGTTTACAGTCAACACAAATCACAGAATGAGAAGATTGTGACAGTGCGTTGGGATCTGCAACTAACCTCAGACTGGACAAATGTTGAAGTGTTTTACACTGTCATGTTTTCTGTTTGATTTCAGCATTTTTTCCACTTTCTTGGTCAACCCAACAGTCTGGCAACGCTTGACCTCTCCAACACAGACTGCTCATTGGACCAGGTGAGTCTGTCAAGCAGGAGAATGTCGCTAAATTAAAAACATGGGTATAAGAAAAAAAAATCTCATTCATTATGATAATTAACAGCAGACTTTAACGAGACAAATTTTCTGCAAATTTACAGAATTACATTAAACTACAACATGCTGTCAGTGTTATATATCCTTGTAAGATGAAGTGCTCGACATTAATATCTGTTGCAAGTCATTTGATCCAATTTTATTTACCCACTTAGTGCCTGCTGCAATTCACTGCATGTGGAATGGTCTGAAAACTGTTTGTAATGTATTGATGTTGGTCTGAGAGCCCAGCACAGCCTATTGATTAGTTTGAGATGTAGCCAGCTGTTAGCCAGTCACTGAACATATTGATTAGCCCCTATTTCATATTCTCTCTCGCTCAAGCATGGTCAGGGATATATATGTATATACAGAAAGAAACATGTTGGACAGTTTAAATGTTTTAATGTCACATTATGTGTGTTACAGGTTTGCTCTGCTCTGCTGCGAGGCTCCATAGAACACCTCTGTGTTCTCAACGTGTCAAAGAGCATCTTCCCTCACAGGTTTGAGTTTGCCTAACTTAAAACTATGTAGGAGGCAGCTTTGTTTGTTACACAGTAGAATGTATTAATAGTTTCCTATAAGCTCCAAATATGTTGAAGGTACTTAACATGTAACAACTGAGAATTAGGAGAGATGTGGGATTGCAGTGAAAAATTTGAAAGCAGATGGATGATCTGATCGTCGTAATTCAAGTTGTGCTTAAAGCTGCAGTCTGCAAGATTTGTTGTTGTCATACGTAAAGTCCTACTTTTTGGCATTTTAAGAGTTTACATGATCTATCAGAACGCTTGAAGTTGAAAACGGTGACCTCTGTAGTCGCAAAATGCAAGAAATGCTTATTTTTTAACCGAAAAATAAAAAGTTATTCAACTTCCTGTCCCGCCCCTTCAAAACACATGAGAACTCGTGCACGTCTACGTGCACACCAGATGCGCCCACACGACTCCTCATTCATCAACTCACCTGTCATTTGCGATCATGGAAGACACAGTAAGTAGACTAGCCCGTAATGAAGTTCAATAGTCTAGATAAATAAGCGTGGGGACGAGCCTACCTTGTATCGCGCGTGCACAATCGGTGATTGACAGGCAGCAGAGCCCAGCTCGTAAACCTGATTGGTTACCTTTTACCGGTCCGGTCTGCAATTTTGTAAACAAACCTGCTGGCTTTGGAGGGACCTAGCGGGACATATAGGGGACCTAGAGAACTCGTTTTTTTTTGTATTGGGGTATTTAATGTACTACTTTCAGAATCCCCGGACAGTTCCAGGCATTATGCTTGAAAAAGAGTTGCAGACTGCAGCTTTAAGGAGAAATATTAGAAATGACCAAATGCTCAACTGATCTGCAAAGATCTGACTGACATCAGCTTTCACTAAATGTTGTAGTCTAAAAGTTTAGAGTGAGTGAAAAGTTTAGAGTTAAATTGTTTGTTTTGTTGTTAATTATTGTGTTTTTAGGACAAAGCTAACACAAGGTTATCTGCAGTTGCAGATGTGTTTTTGTTAAATCAGGACCCAAGTGCAAAACCTATTTTGATATGAAAAAAACCTGGAATAGCGTGTACATGGTCATCCATTACATGCTGGCTGAAAAATATGCTGTGACTTGGTAGAGCTGTTGTTGTGTGTACAGTAAGCTCTTAACATGGCACCCCACTGAAGCTTGTCTGTTCCTGTGCTTGTTGTTTAAGTGTTCGCTGACCATATCACAGTTGTAGGTAAATTATGTCTGTGTGTTGGTGTGTGACACCTGCTGGTGAACAAATGCAATCACACTGCAATTCAAGTGTTTCTTTTTTGTGTGTAACAGATGGGTTAGGGCTGGGGTTTTCTTACCAACTACAAATTCTCTTGGATTTGTTGAGCTCAGACAGTTTCGCCAAATAAAACATAGAGTGTATCATGAACTTTTTGCACGTGATATGAGGGAGTAAAATCCTAATGTCGGCCTCAATGTCAGATCTGCTAAAACATTAATCCTTTTGATGGTGTCAGATCATGAAAGTTCTGAAGTTGTGTGATAACTTTTTGCCATTATTCATAATTTTGTTTTCTGTTTTCTTTTTGTCTGCTTAGGAAAGGCAAAGAGGTACCTCCCTCATTTAAGCACTTCTTCAGCAGTGCCATGTGTCTCAGCTCCATCAATGTGTCAGGAACCAAGCTGCCGCCAGAGGCCCTCAAGTGAGACAATGGTTCATTCACGTATCACATATGCACATTCATCCACTTGTGTCTGAGAAGCAGCTCCGTCATGGACACATGATTTTGCATATTGTAGGTCTTCTTGCCATTACTCATATTTCTTTTTTTTTTTGGATTTCGAGGTTAAAAAAAAGAAAAACTTGACTTCTGAGCCAACTATATAGCTAAGAGCTGCTCAATTTGCCCAAATTGGGGCCCAACTGTTTTGACAATATTAACTGGATAAGTGCATTATTTAAATTTTATAAATTTTATAAATACATAATTATGTATATTGTCTTTCTTTCTGTGTGTAATGTTATTACTGTAGAGCACTTCTTCTTGGCCTGGCCAGTAATCCCAACATAAAGGATGTGTCGCTAGACCTCAGCTGCTGCGAGGTGAGACTGGCAATGATAAACTGCACAATCACTCAGAAGATCATTTTCAAAATGAATCTTTAATGACTTGGATGCACTAACACATCGTTGATTTGTGTCCTGAATGTCACAAATTAAAGTCTCCAACATTTCTCAGAAATGATCATGTATCATCAAGTACTGGCATCAGTAATGCAGAAAGCCAACCTACCTGTGGTTAGATTCAGTGCACGGTGATGCTGATGATAATGTTAAAACTGTGTTGAAAGCAGACCCGAGACCTAAAGCACATTCCTACAAAACACAGTAAAAGCTATCCTGAATGAGTCAAAAATACTGCAACCAGGGGATTTCAGGGGACACTTTTTTTTGTCGCCCTGATTGTCATCGATTAGTCCTCTCTATCCATTTGTCTAAGTGCCCTTGTCGGCTAAAGTTTTTTTTCCGAGTGCAGTTTTGAATAATTTGAAGGCAAAGCTCATCAAAACCCATCAACTTTTTAGGATGCACTCGAAAAAAACATTTAACAGGCCAGTGGCAATGCAGAGAGGCAGCATAATGGAATACTTGGCAGACAGCATGTAGCGGTGAAGGAGGAGGGGGAGATGAACAGAGAGAGAGGGAAGTGGGGGGGTTCCAGTTTTCCACCCTGTTTTGTCACAACATGCGCCGATGTTTGCACCAGACTGTCGCCTTCATCTTCCGCCTGTTTGAATAGAGAAAAGGCAGCTTGTTGCAGATTCAGATGTGTTTGCTAAAGTTAACTTGTAAATGCAAATTATACAGGAAGTCCAATTACAGATTCCGATAGACACCTTCCCTAAGTCAGTCGTCAGGGTGAAATGATGCGTTCCATCCCTCGTCGAAGCCTCTAATGAAGCGTTTGGTGAAGGTGCCCCAAAATTGTTCTCTGAGGCAGCCGACGGCGGGCAAAATCAGGACTTTCTGTGACTCCCTGCTGAGTGCGTTTTGTACAGCAGTGTGTTTCTCTTTGACGAGTTTGTATTTGAATACAAGTGTGATCATTAGGCATCTGTGTTTTGTTGTTGGCAATTGCTGGCTTGGCTTTGACATGCTGTTCTGTCCTCCTAATGCCTCTGCAAGCTTGGCCATTGTGTAAGTACTAATGTGCTCACTCGTGTTAATTAACATCTCATTCTTCTCTTTAGTTGCACGCCTGTCTTGCCATTTTATTTTCCTGCTTATTTTACTCTCGGTGGGGGCCCCCTGAGAATCTTTCATAAAAAGCAATTGCTCTGACAGAAACCATGTTTTTATTTGATATGATCGAGAAATGATTACATGTTTTACTAATGGTCTATGTGTCTATAGTCTTTAGAATATGCGTATAGATATATTCAAGTCTAACAGCAACACTTAGTTATCATATTGTTGAATTTGCAAAAACGTTCGCTCAATGTAAGCCTCTCTGGAATACCGATTTATTTTTATTTTTTTTCCGTTAATTCTTTCAGCTGCGGTCTGGAGGCTCTCAGATCCTTGAGGGTTGTATTGCTGAGATTCCAAACATCTCCAGCCTAGATATCTCTGATAATGGTGAGTTGGTCTCTACATTTAACAAAAAAATCTATTCTTAAAATCAATAAATGTCAGAGAATCTCATATTTCTCTCCCTCCAGGTCTGGACTCAGAACTGTCCAACCTGCTTGTTTGGTTAGCCAAGAACCGCTCCATCAGACACCTGTCTCTGGGCAAGAACTTCAATAACATCAAGTCCAAGTAAGAATGCAGGGCAGGTGGGGAGGGTGTGGAGCTTCTGTGTACAGAGTAAGGTGGGAGGTATGACATGGCAGAGTAGGACTGAAATGGCTATGCTCATGGAATTTAAAAAAAATTTAGCAAGAAATCCAAACTCCTATGCAAACAGTCAGACTAACATTTCTTTGCAGCTTAAACTCCTCCTGTGAGAACCATTTACCGCTACATGTACATTTTGAATGAGTTAAAATGACCACATATACAAAGCACTTTGTTTAAAACATCATTCATCTGAAAAAAAAAAGAACGAGCAGTATGATTTTCATCTCGTCTGTATGTTTATTTTCTCTTCTGTTTGACTCAGAAACCTTGCTCCGGTGTTGGACAGCCTGGTGCACGTGATTCAAGAGGAGGAGTCGGTGAGTATTTAATTTTTTTTTTTTTCTCTGTGGTTTTGTGAGGGACAGTAGTCCAGTGCTAACAGAGAACATCTTCCAAACAGATGTCTCCGGTTTGTTTTAGGAAACATCCAAGTTACTAAAGCAACTCGCTGAGTGTCCACCAGTTGCTCTGTGGCTGACCTCACCATTTGAGGCTTGCATTGGTAGAATTACCCAACACAGATCAATAGTGCGACCTTCAAAGTACAGGACAGCATGTAAATTACTTATAACACAACAATATGAACTATTGTGTCCTGTAACTTTCTGATTTGATGGTCACCTTCCCTGTTGAGGGTTAAGACTTACCCATGGTTGACAGCTTAGCCTTTGCACTCCTTCATATACCTCAATCCATCTTCCTCCTGTTATCTCCATCAATCATGGGAACTGTAACAAGTTTTGCCCTGGTGTCTGCACTCCTTTCTCTCCCAGTGATGGATATGATAGATTCATGATTCTGCTGAGCTAGATTGCTCTCTGCACTTCTACTTAATGTATGTGTGTGTATCAATAAGCACGTGGGATGAAGGTGAATCTTTAAAAGCCAGTCGGGCAGGCGAGCACTGAAATTCAAAGAAAAAGAGGCAGAAAGCAATAGTGGAATAGAGACGTGAAAGAGGCCTATGCTTGCGAGTCATAGGAAGTTCAATTGAGATGATCAGAAAGTGATAAACTGGTCAGGGGGGGTGAGTAGGAAGGTTGCTGAGAATGAAATTTAGCATTGACCAGAGGGGGTAAAATATCTAACTTTACAGGTTTTAGTGTGAGTATGTTGCCCTCTTTCACAGTGTGTGCGTTCATGTGTGAGAGATGGAGTGCACAAGCAGCCTCTTGGGTATCTTTCCTCCAGAGCTGACAGGTAAGTGAAGGCTTGTTTAGATAACAAGCATCCTAGTGCAGCCTTTCCTCTTTTGGAATGTCACATACAGTGTCAAACACGGCTCCATGCACATATGTTGTGTTTAGACAAGGTTGCGTTTATTGCCACTGGTCAGGAAAGGAGACTGATAGTGTGCGTCTGCATGTTAATTCTAAAGTCATGGCCTGCAGCTTCTTAAACTTAGATTTCAGACTCGAAATATGGGGAATTTTTTTTTTTTTTTCTACATTTGGTGTTTGGTGTACAAACATGAGAAAGGGGAACACTTTTCTTCAGTGTCTTTTCTGAAATACTGAACTATTCCTCTCAACAGAAATGATTCCTCAACCCCCAAGAAAGAAACCCACTTCATCATTTCATGGACAGGCTTCAAATAGGTTCATTTATCTTGGGTAAAAGGTCACATTTAAAAGCATCTCTCGGGTTTCAGTTGATCATTTACTAGATTTTTCTCAAACATTACATATGCACATCCCCAGAGTCATCATTTATGTGATTAATAGAAACAGGAAAATGTGAGCTCCTTTTATTAGTTGCAGTTAATTTTCTTCAGTTGGGTGAAAGTACGAAGGGCTTTTAAATACTTTCACAGTATAAGTGCAACATGCTGTACTTCCCTTATTGGTTTACAAAGCTATCGATGGGGCACCTGTTTGTGCCAGACTTTAATCTAGTTTCAGCTGTGGAAATGCAGTTATGGGGAATAGTTTCCACTGTAGATCTCTCAAGGAAGAATTGGCTTCCACCACCAAGCTAAACCTGTGGGGGAATTGAGTTATGTCGTTAATGTTTCTGTGAACTCAGTCCTGTGCAGCTGCCTGCTCACGCTTTCTCTTAGGCTGTCCCTAAGATTACAGGCTGGGTTAAGAAAAATTGGAATGAATCAGTCAAGTTAAGTATGGAATACTTTACTTGCCCAAAAGCTGTCACATAATCTTACAAAAAGATCTGCTTTGTCCCTCATCTACATCCCCCAGCCCCTTACCTCCCTGTCTCTAGCAGACTCCAGACTCAAGACTGATCTGACCATCATTCTCAACGCCCTCGGCAGCAACTCCACACTCACCAAGCTCGACATCAGTGGTAATGCCATGGGTGATATGGGAGCCAAGATGCTGGCGAAAGCGTTGCAGATCAACTCCAAACTGAGGTGATCGGTGTATTCAGGCATTGTCTACAATGGTTATCAAGTATAATAGAAATCGGTGTTAGTTTGCAGTCTTTCTCAACAATTGTGATTGGTCCTAAGTAACACTTACATTTGAGTACGACATTCAGAGACACAAATAATAATGGACTAAAAATTAGGTTATAGTACAGTACAGTCTTTATGGGTTTAATTGTAAGTATGTAATATATATATATAACTTCCACATATGTCATTTTAAGTAATTTTCATTACAAATGCTTAATTTTACTCGAATCATCTTTATGAAATCATTACGTCTTGTGCTTTTGTCATATATTGTGTGTTTGTTTCGTGCAGGACTGTGATCTGGGATAAGAACAACATCAGCCCTCAGGGTCTACAGGACGTAGCAGCCGCTTTGGAGAAGTAAGCAGCATCTTAAGTCCATGTAAAGTATATATGAGTATATTTAGCCCTTCTACACTACAAAACCTCCCCTACACTACAAAGACTTGGAACCTTTGGTGGAGCATGATGCAGTTTCCCTCCAGGGAACTGAATCTAAATTAAATTCCAGATAAATGATTGAAGTCCTTCTCAAGAATACACTGAATACAATATAGTAACTTTGGATGTGGGGTTTAAGTTTTTTCATTGTGCTTCCATAAACATCAAAATGCAACAACAGCAACAAATAAACTGATGACAAAGTCCAGGTTTTATTGAGCGTGTATGGTGAGGACTAAGCATCCAGCAATGAAAAGTTTGAGGCGCCATCATTGTATTAATCTGCATTATCATTCAGTGGGTCTACATGATGAGATCAATTAGATTATAGATAAAGTTGGATTATGCTCCTTATTTGGGCAAGGGCAATTGTCCAAGTATATGTGGTGGTTAATAAATGGACTCATTGGCACAAAGCATGTCATACCCCGGTACGGTAGGTGGCGCTGTACCCATTTCAACTAGTGGTAATAGAGCCACTTCCAGTCGACCTCTTCACCACCACCAACAACAACAAACTCAGGCATTCGAGAAAGATGGCGAACGAAGAGCAAGATGAAGCTACGTCCAAGTCTGCTCATCCGTACAGAAGTGCGTGTTGCTTCTTGCATTCTCCGTCACGTTGTTTGTTTCTTTCCGACGACAACAACAGTAATATCGTCTCCTTCGACTTCCGGGTCACGACCCCGGGGGAAAATCTCGAGCATGCGCAGAACGCAAAGTCCAATTCACCGTATACAAGCACGTTTAGTGCGACTATCAACCGAGTTATCTCGGGGTCTTATTCCAACTGCGAGCAACCCGATCCGGTCCAATTTTCCGGTCAGACTAAGGTGTATACATGAACTTAGTGTTATTGTCATTTAGCCATTAATTTGATTCTTTGTAACCCCACTGACTGATCACTTACCTGTACTCACTTTGTTCAAAAGACATTCTACTAGTCCTCCTCCACTAAAAATCAAGATTTTTGAAGCAAAAATTTCAAAATATACAGTAGTTAAGAACACAAATGAGAGTTTAAGGGGATTAAGCTCTACTGGAGTAGGACTTCAAAAAGGAGACACAATTTTTTCAGTGTTTTTTGTCAAATTTTCAACAACAACAGAAAAAAAAAATACTTTGCATAACCTGATGCACCAGATGGTTTGTTTCACAGAGCTGTTTGAGAAGTCCTCCATAACAATAATTTAGATAAAGTGTATCAGGTAACTGATTAAAGTGTCTCGCTAAGTCACAAGTCACCCAATCAGATGAATTAAGAGAGCCAGACAAAACCAGTCAGTGAATAGAAGCTGTCATTATTATATTATGACTCCCAAAACCTGCACTTAACTACCAGTATAAGATGCTGATTGGTCCGTATGTTTGTGTTTCATGCCTAAAATAACAGTTTGCCGGTCAGCAAGTTCGATTCTCCCGTGACTGTGATCATGCAAGTCTCATGTTGATCATCTTCTGCTGTCATAAATTAAATCTAACAAGCCCAAATACACTGCATTTTCAACCTTTATTCTAACAGTGTTGATATACTGGTGTATTACCTGAAAATCAGGACGAGCTGTTGCATCTCAGACCCTGAGGTGGGTTTATACAGATGTGAGAAAAGATGAGAGGAAGGAAGACACATAGACTGACAGACACAGGGAATAAAACAACAAGAGAAAACATGCTGTAGGGCAATGAAGAAAGCATAAC
Source organism: Odontesthes bonariensis (assembly GCF_027942865.1). Classification (NCBI taxonomy): domain Eukaryota; kingdom Metazoa; phylum Chordata; class Actinopteri; order Atheriniformes; family Atherinopsidae; genus Odontesthes; species Odontesthes bonariensis. The sequence continues at coordinate 19,271,889 of NC_134510.1, forward strand.
AGATCAGAAGGCAAAACTCAAGACCAAACATGACAGATTTTTCTCTTCTACATCTTCTAACTATTCAGTATTCTCTGTATGAGTATGAAGTGACTACATTTATTTCTGGGAAACGTCTGAACATGCACATCTCTCCCCTCTCTCATTTTTAGACTCTCCCAGCAGCACATCTCCTCATTTCCCCTCTTGAGCTGCCGTATTGAATTATTGAAAGAACCGTGTCTTTTTCATTACCTGTGATCTCTATTCTCCTCAGCAGCGCAGAGCTGTGTGTTTTTGCTCTGTTCACTCAATTTCCTCACATCTATTGTGTTCTATTCATCTTTCAGATTTTCAGTACTGCCATCTGTGTCACTGCGCAGTCAAATCTTCATTTGTCTCCACTTGAAAATCACTTTGACTCCAAACCTTAGATTTTTTTTTTCTATCTCAGCTTCCTCTGTGCTACTGCTGCGCCGCTCTATTGTGCCTGTTTTTTATGCAGTTTATTCCCCCATCTCCTCCGTTATAATCTGAATGTACAGGAACACTGCTCGCAATCCACATGTCATTATGAGTGACCTTCATTTTGTTGCCATTTCATTTGACAAGTGGACTTGTTTACTTTTGTTCTTCCTATAATTACAGTGGAAATACTAACCCTAATACTAACTGTCCATCATACTGCTTCACGTTGCACACATACTGAATGTCCATTCAGATTAATGTTAATAACAATAATAATAATAATAATAATAATACTAATGTTAATAATGTTGCTTAAATTATATCTGTCCAAACCCTTGTCTTTTCATTATTCTCTATGACGAAAACTCAAAATGGAATTATGTCTTCTGGCTATGTGTCCATTAGGAACTTCACCATTCGCTTCATGCCCATCCCCATCATTGATGCCTCCCAGGCTCTGAAGGCAAGCCCTGAAAAAACAGAGGATGCCCTGCTAAAGGTATATTAGATGCCGCCTTTGATTCTGAACTGTCATCTCTCAGAGAAGAGTCTTGCAGAGTGTTTTGACTATGTTAACAAAATATGCTGTATAAAATAACATTAAATCGCTATTCCTTTTGTGAATTACATTGGCATTAGATTTGCTTTTTTTTCTTTCCAGATTGAGAGTTATTTATACAGGAACCATGAAACCAGAAAATACCTGCAGGAGCAGGCTTATCGGCTTCAGCAGGGCATTGTAACTACAACCACGCAGCAGGTGAGTTCTCAAATGTAAACTGGGTTAATTATTCTAGATGCTCTGTAACTGTCTTCAGAAATGTCTTGCGTGTGTTTGTTTTAGAAAGAGGTTTTCAAAGCTCGAGACTTGTTTGTTTTCTCTGTTCTCCTCCTCATTATGTTGTGCTTGTTTTATCATATTTCCTTCAGATAGGCTTGTTTTTTTAGCTCAAAGATAATCCCATTTAAATACAGAAAATATATTTCTCTCGGTTTCCATTTTTGAAAGTATCCAGCCTTAAGGGTAGACACCTTTATGTAGCTATTAATGTTTAATCTGTTTGCTGTTCAAATTTTTTTTTGGCATTAATCTAATGTAACATTTCACCCACTGGTACCTGTGTGACCCACTGATGCTAAATACCAGATGGCACGCAAAGCTTCATGTGTTGTTGTTTTTTGCCCTCTAGATGATAGACCGGATTTGCGTTAAGGTGCAGGACCATCTGAACTCTCTGAGAAATTCTGAGACAGACGCCATCTTGGAGGATGTCCGATCAGCAGAGAACCTCATCAAAGATGCCAGGAACTCTAAAACCGTGAGGACACAGTGATAACTGGATTTTTGTGATTCTGTTAAATGTCCTTATTTGTGTCATCTTTGTGAATAACTATCTGCTTGTCTTCTCTGTGTGTGTGTGTCCAGCTGCTCCCTAACCTCTACCATCTTGGATCAGCATCCAGAGAGGAGATGAACAGCTCATCAGTGGGTCCCATCCAGGAGAAACTGGAGTCCATGGCTGGGGAGGTGACCACTGTCATGGACCAGCAACTGCAGGTAGGATGTTCTGACAGAAGATTTGGAACAAGTTATATTATTATTTATGCGTGTCACGCTTTACATAGTTGGTGGCAAAAATGCAATTTTAAAGCAAAAAGACAAGAAATGAACATGAAGATATTACTCAAGAACATACGCACCTTGTTGTGTCATCAGATCAATATCACTGCTCTTCCCAATTTTTATTCCAGACTTTGTTAAAGTCAATGATGGATGCAGCAGAATCTCTGTGTCCTCATGTGATGAGGAGGAGTAATCTTCGTCCAGACCTGATGAAGGCCAGCTCAGCCAAGATGGTTGTACCTAAAAGCTTTGTCACCAAAACCCTCCTGGAGCAGTCGGGGGTGGATATTATCAACAAGATCAGGTGTGTATTTGCTTGTTGGTTATGAGGTCTTTGTAATTGCTGCAATGTAGTCATTATTTCCAGTTGTTAAGCTCTTTTAAACACTTTTTTTTTTTTTTTTTTTTTTCAAATAAGAGGGGGGAAAAAAACCTTGGTTGCATTTGGATATTTTCTGCTGTTGTATTATCCCCTCTCAACCTCTTTCTTTGCCCTCCTAAATTAATTATTTCTCTGTCAGTGAAGTGAAACTGAGTCTGGCGTCCTTTCTGTCTGATCGCATCGTTGATGAGATTCTGGAGGCTCTTTCTACATCACAACACACACTGGTAAGACACGAGCAGCGTGAGATCACGTAGTCCACCAAGACTGAATGAAAGTATTTATATCTGGATCAAATCCACCAAACTCTACACAAAGCTTCCGTGGTGGAGGAGCCCCTGACTACACAGCAACTGGTTTATTCGCAGGAACTGTCGGACTTATTTAAAACTCACCACTATTACTTGAGAGTTCTCAGTAACCAGAAAAGAAGAGCATAATGCGGATTTTACATCATTTACTCTTTATCTTCTCCTCTATTAATCAGCTTTTTTCTGCATCTCGTCTTCTTGTCCGTTCCCCTCACACCGCTTAGCTTCTCTCACACCATCTCTCCCTTGTTTTTCTCATCTCGTCTCCATTCAGGCAGACCACCTGGTACGACGAGGTCGTCCCTTGGTGCAGCAGGAGTCGGTGGATCTAGATATCACAGAGGTGAAGATTCCTAAACGGGCATCAACCGAGATACTGGAGGCTGAGAGGCTTGAGGATCTTGAAACGTGCATGGTAGGTAATGGTTTGCAACAGGTGTGCGTAAGAGGAACATTTTTGAAAATAAAAATCCACAGTTAATTTAAGACAATATAGTGTAATGGACTTAGAAAGTGTTTGTGTAAATAACTGTAGGTTTCATGAGTCCTTTCTAATAATTCAAAGTTTTTTCTTTTGTAACTGAATTGAGAGTGAAAACAGTCGCAACACATTCTCTCTTAACTACACAGCTTACATTTCTTTACATTACAAAAACATCCACATCAGCCGCAACATTAAACCCACTGTCATGTGAAGTGAATAACATGGATCATTTTATTAGAGTGCAGTGTTTTGCTTCGGAACCCTGGGTTTGCCATTCACGTGCATGTTTTGTTTGCTGTTAAGTGTATGGGTCATGGCACCATGACAAAACGCATCCCAGAGATGTTTTTTTTGTCAGTACGGAGCCTTCGTTAAAGTTCCCCAAATATCAGTCTGATCAAGAGTCGATGTTATTCCATAGAAAAGGCCTCATCCACTACAGCCAAAGGACACCCAAATGGGGAGAGTCATTTTCAGTGTTACACGGGGGCAATGCACACTATCATGCAGGAAGTTTTGATGACATAACCGACCAGTTTACTTTTTGAATAATCCTAAGAACAAACAGAGAAACTAACAAATCAAACAAAACACAAAGCCACCTTGATGAATATAATGCAGAAACTAGAACACATTAAATGTTTATTTGCCACCATCCTCTGTTCAAATTAATTCATTTATTATGAATACTTAATTAGTCTTTAGATGTTCCTTTTAGCTTGACATGTTTATTTATGTCTAATTAACTTTAACATCATTTGCAAAACAAAGATCAATAAAATCAGATGGAAGAGAAGAGTTTGGTGCAGTTTGAACCAAAAAAAGAGCACAATCTTCAAGTCTATATCTTTCTTTGGTCTTCTTTGTAGTTATTCCCACATTTATGTTTTTGTTTCCCCTCTTGATCTTCTTTCATCTACTTTCCGCTCTTTCATAGCTGCATGGTTGTCTGATTCATTTTCCTCCTAAAGCCTTACTGTGTGCTGTCATCTTTTCTCTTCAACCTTTACTCTGTTCCTTCTTGTCTTTTCTACCTTTGCTCCTTGGAGACTCTATGCTGCACCAGTGTAAGTAATTCTGGACTATCCCTCTATGACTCCCTTTCGATACACTTTTCTTTTGTCTTCTTTTGTCTTTTCTCTGTACTTGCTTGCTAGACAATTCTCTATAGCTTCTCTAAGACTGTATCATAGTATTCCACCTCTATAAAAAAGTTCAGGTAGTACAGAAGATGCACTCTGTCAGTTATTTATCGATCCTTCCTGCTGTTTTTTTTTTTTTTTTTTTTTTTTTTTTTCTTCACAGAATTTTTTTTTTCCCATACTGCTCATCTTCATTAAATGCACTGTCTGTCTTAACCTTGTAAATGTGGATCAAAATTGAAGCGATATTCAGGAAGAAGCCACATTGCTTGTTATGTACCACTTTATTAAAAGACTTGAATTAAGTGTATATTCTTTCAAGTATGTTTGGTTTATGCGGGTCTCCCTGTATTCTGATTACGTTTGATTATTTTTATATGATCAATCTTGTTCTGTACACCACCTTAACGTCAGTATGTGGCCCATAAATGGCAAAAAGTAGTTTTGCAGGTATTTGTTATGGTATTTCAGAGTGTGTAATGGCATAAAAAATTCAGTTAAAACATTGATTACTCCCTGTGCACTCGGGGACAAACACTAGTTTTTGTAGCCAATGAAATGCTCTGGAGATTTTTTTAACAACAGCTTATTTTCTGGAAACGCGTAAATATGTGGAAGCAAATGGCGCTCAGCAAGCCGTCTTATTAGGACTATGGATAAATAATGAAGAGAAAACTTCACAGATTTGATAGATTGCCTTGTTAGCCCTTTTTCAAGAAGTTCCTGTCCAAATGTAAATGTCTGCTACTCATTTGTTCCTAATTATAAAACCACCAACAAAGAGGAGAACACTATAGGCGCATAAGAGTGGTGACTTTAACATTGTAAACAAATATTGCTGATAACGTATAATGTTTTTTTTTAATATAAATTCAGACTTGACTTAAGTTGATTTGACAGATTAAATTGTGATTGGTCTCGGTGCAAAAGACTAATACCGCTTGTTTTTTCATTCTCTGTCAAATTACTTTTATTATGCTCTATATGCACATACAAAAAAACTTACCAAACAATACTCATTCAGTCATTACTCGTATAGATTGTAAATTGTGGAAATGATTATTTTTCTTTTTGTAAAAGTTGTCACAAGTGTCCAATAACCTTTTTCTCTCTTTAGATGACTCCTAAATCCAAAAGGAAAAGCATCCATAGCAGAATGCTGCGGCCAGTGTCTCGTGCCTTTGGTGAGTTTACATTTATATATGATATTGAGAACTATTAGAAATAAATTGTTGTTTTTTAATTGTGCTCTAGGCTATGAGAAGTTTATTCCATAGTTAAGGGCGGCATACTCTGATTATTTTGTGCTTAGTAAGAACTCCTCAGTATTAATCCTTATTTGACTCTGCTGCAAGTGAGAGGTGCTCTTTCAATCTTATCAGAAATGGAGTTTGACCTGGACAAGGCCTTGGAGGATGTTCCAGTCCACATGGAGGACACATCCACTTCTTCTCAAACCCCATCAACCCCACCTTTTTTCATGCCTAAGCTGGACAAACGACCGCCAGGAGGGATTGCAGAATTGCCATCTGAGGAAGAAAAAAAACTGCAGCATTTCACCAAACTACGACCTCGGAGGAACAAAAAAACACATTCTAGCAAAATACCTGTGAGTAAAGCCTTCCTGCCAAATAAGCTCAAGCAAAGTACAATGCAGTATTTAAATGAAAACAATGCAAATGCTCATAAAGAGCAGATGTGCCATTGGTCAGATGTTTCTGATAAAGCATCTGGTTCTTTATCTTTTTTTCTTTCAGCAAATCAATAGCACTTCATCTCAAGATGGGGAACAGAACGGCCTCATGGGAAGGGTGGATGAAGGAGTGGATGAGTTCTTCTCTAAAAAAGTCACCAAGATGGATTCAAAGTAAGGATTATGGTCCTGATAAATGACTTCCTTTTATTTTATTTTATCCAGTCAAAGAATGACTAAAATGTGCTTCTTCCTGGAAATCACTGTATTCTTCTGTTCAGTCTCATAAACATCACACTGTAAGTCTTATGGCTTTCTTGTTTTTCCTCCTCTAAGACGTTCCCTTAAGAGTTCCGAATCTCAGGATGGAGAGAAGAAAAAGAGTAAAGGAGGATTTCTGAACCTCATCAAGCGATCCTCCAAATCAGATAAATCTGACAAATCAGATAAGCAGGACAAAAACCAGGCAGCTCCAGCATCTACTGGTACATCCTCAGCGTCTGTAGCCTCTGTTTCAGCTGTCACTATCCCAGAGGAGCCCTCCTCTCCAAAGGTAGCAGTTAAGAGTCCAACACCTGAGCCAAAGTCCAGGTAAACAGAACAATATCAAACAGTTGGACACTCACTAAATCAGTCTCTATATTACATCAACCGCAGCTACACAAACAATTACTGTCTCCACTCCAGAGACGCCGCCAGCCGCTCACAGCCCACCGACTACAGCAGCAGCTCAGACCGGTCCGAGGAGCCGAGGACCCCAGACTCCATAGATGAACCGTGGGAAGGTTCAGACGGCAGGGGAAGTCCTCAGGGAGGAAAGCGGTACCCTGGGGTGCAAATGATGGGCAGCGGCCTCCTGGCAGAGATGAAGGCCAAACATGAGAGGAGAGCATACAAGGTGAAGGGTTGTCATTTAAACCAAAAAATACTGAAGTCACTATAAAGATGAGAAAGGACGAGAAATTAGGGCACAGCATTTTTGGTGATGGTTGGGAGACTCTTCTGAGCCTAAAAAGACAGAATTATGATGTTGATTGCCATAAATTGTATACATATCATATACCAACTGTATGCTTCAGTTCCTCATTGAAGTTCAAGATAAATTATGTTACAACAGCGATGTTAGACAATTCAGGCGGTCTCTGAGCTTAGAGATCTTTGTTTAAATAAGCACACACAAGATTGTTTTGAGCACAAAGTGCTTTAGGTGTTCAGCCTCCGCTTGTCAAATCTAGTTTGTTCAACACTCAGAGAAAGTGGTTTCCAGGGGAGGATTTATAAAATCCGAGGCATCCGCAATCAGCGGCACACAAAGACTTTATATCTTCAGGCTGACAACATGTTGACGTAAAAAAACAAAATGACCATGATTCTCTAGCAGATGGCAAGATGAGTGGGAGAGGGATGTGGAGTCAGAAAGATGGTAGCATGAAAACCAAAATGATGAACTGATAGAATAAAGAAAACAATTTCAGTTTTCCAGTTTTAGTTTTTACAGCGCCCCGTAACACAGTTTAGTGTTTGCAGGTTTAGGGTTTTATAACAGTGTTTATATCTTCCCTGTGGGGGAAAAAAAAGTATTTTTTTCCATTCGTTTCACTGACTGTGTGAGCTGCACCTTTTGTGAGAGAAGGCACTCCCATGTGCCACAAACTGTGTACCATATGCATCATTATACCTCTCCAGTCCCTAAAAAACATTTTAGGTATACTGTAAATAAGTATGTCTAAGAGTAATGTCTATTTTTTGTTTGTCCTTGTGTCTCTTCTAGTCTTCCAGCCCTGACAGGCCCGACAGCAATTCGACAGGTAAACCTGAGATTAAACCTGAAAGATGTGACTGAATTAAAAACTGAGCTAACTTTCAGACTAAAAGTTAATGACTCGTGCAAATACAGTTTTTTTTTTATTTTTTTTTTATTGTGGCTCTTTTTGAAGGAGCTGCTGTTCCGTAGCCCACAGAGCGAGACAAGTTTTGGTTCTGTTTTTGAATTTCTCATGCTGTAAATACCAGTGCAGTTCATTGAAAATACTGTCCTACTTTTTTTTCTATTTGAACTAATTTCATTTGTTGGTATGTGTGCTTGCATGTGTCATCAGCTAAGCCGCATTCTACGACTACAGAGAGGTCTCCAAGTGGTTCCATTATTAAAGCAGAGTCTGCTGCTCCAGAAAAGACCTCAACACGTGGTGAGACTAAGCCGGAACTAACCACTCGTCTCAGGGCTACATCTTCCTCAAGTTCCCCCTCGGGACCAGCGAGCCCTAAACCACCAGTGCCACAAGGAGCAAAGCCTGCGCTTGCTGCTCGACCCACCATCCCACAGAAGCCAAGGACCACCAGTAGCAGCAGGAGCACAGGTCAGCCACAGTGAAGGGGTTTCAATCCAGTGATTACATTTTTTTTTTTTTAACTACAAATTTATTTGCCAAGACGGAGTATTTAGGGCCATATTTAAAAGAAGAATTCGAGAAAAAATTACAAGATTAAAGTCGTAAATAATTTGAGAATAAAGTCGTAAATATTCTAACCTGTTATTTTAGAGGAAGAGAGTTGTTAAAATGAGGGCCGTGGAGCATTTCGTGGAATTGTACTTTAGCATAAGAGATACTTAATCTTTTGCCACATCAGCATCACCTTGTCATAAGTATCAGGACTTTAAAAAGAATATCCAAGAAAATGCATCTTTTCTGCTTTTGTGGAGGGAGAAATGGCTGGAAGTGGTTGACTGCAGGGTTATTGGTGGATGCATCAGCGGGCCATTCGCCATATTTAATAACAACTTTATTCTCGTAATTTATTCTCTAATTTTTTTCTTTTTAAATGTGGCCCTAATACTCAGTCGTAGTTTCCCCTTTTTTATTTCTTAAAGGTACACATTCAAATTTAACAAAACATTAATATTTTGTCCTATACTAATGCAAAATGACAGATGTGTGTTTTTTTTTTTTTTAAATGTTTTTATCATGTTTCACATAGATGACAGCTCAGATTCCCCCAGTAGTGGAGGTGTGTCTCCGAAAGTTACAACACTGAAGAAGGCGCTATCAGAGAAAGACAAAGATACCAGTCTGCAGCCAGGAGTTTCTTCCAACAAAACCACTCAGGAAGGTGAGAAACAGAATCTGTCTGCTTTGAGCTTTAAGTCTCCTGGTGACCTGATATTGTTCATGCAAGTACACAGATTTTCAACTGCACTGAAAATGCAATGAAATGAGCAGCTGAAAAGTAGTAATCCCCCTTTGGTCTCTCTGTAATCTAAAACTGCAAGACTGATCTATGTTTGACGTCGGTGTCACAATCAGACAGTGTTGGCATTCAGTCCATGGAGGGTGCTGTTGTCTGTCTTACAGTGACTGATAGATTTAGCTCATGAGTCCCTCTCTCCCACTACCTTTCGTCTATTATGCATTATGTAACAGACATAATACATTTTAACATTTAAGTCTGAGTCTGTCTATCCCAGAATTAAACTGACTGTCATTTGTAGTGTAAATGATAGGCACAGCTCCAAGAATAAGCTGAATCTACAGACGAGATCAAGGCTACAAACTTTCCTCCATTAGATCAAGTAATGATTTATGAACATTACTGAGCAATCATGATTATAAATTATTATCATAATTGGCTAATCATGAATATAACAGTGATTAGATCTATGCTGTCACCCAGGCTTTTAGTGATCTAACAAAGGAAAGCACCTTTCATACATTCTACTTTGTGTAACTATTTTGCTCTTGATTAAACTGACAGGGTTTTAAGGCCCTTTTTTCTCAGGCTTTGTGATCATATCTGTCATAACAGCAGCAAACATAGTTACAGTATCCTTAAGAGTTCCGTACAGTTTTTATATATGTCGAGATCTTAGATCCCAGTGAAATTTTAAAAAGCGTGGCCAAAACCTGTGGTGGCTTAATATCTCATACTCTATAAGTATGAGACTGCACTATATTTCAAGAGTCCAGCTCCTGGTCACTTATTTCTTTAAATTTTTCTTCTAATTATTTTTAAAGCTGTCATTTTCATCTGTCTTGTTTTTAGGGAAGTTCGCATCAGACACTGTTTCACGTTCCGGCCCTCTAGGCACCAATTCTGATGATCACGGTTCTTTTAAGACCAAGGACAAATCTCCAAACCCAGACAAGGCCAAAGCAGCGAGAAAGAAGTCGTCCGACTCTGCGGAGGAGGCTGACAAAGACTTTATCTTGATATGAGCGTGTTTACAGGTCTAATTTACTTATAGAAAAGCATTCGAATGGGAATGTAACTGTCATGATTCAGTTTATATTACAATTTTTACTCGCAGGTCGAAATATAGATCACGTTCGGTAAAGAAGACGACCTGCTGGAGTACAAGGAAATGCACAGTTTCAGCTTCAGTTTAGATTTAATTATGTATGACATATTTGGTAGAAATTACGACTGCAACGGTCACATCACCGTAGCAAATCAAAAACTGTGCTAAATCTCACAAGAGCTTCCTTCTCACAAACGGCCTTTTCTCCCGATCTGCTCTCATCCTTGTTTCTAACTCACTTTTCTTACTAACTCTTCAGGGTTTGAGAATATACATCATCAAGAGTAGATCAAGCTCATACAGTCAGTAAATGATAAATATTAAAGTCAAGTCAGTTTGTAAACTACTAAAAATGAGGTAAGATGCTTTCAGAAAACAGCCGCAAGACTGAGCCAGAGTCTACATCTGCAACTAACAATCTGCTGTCTTTTTACTGTTAGCTGCCATAGCTTGTTCCCAGGGACCAAACACAAAATAACAGTTATACTTGAAAACAGACGCATGAGCAGATCAGGACCACAGTGGAATTTTTCCTTTCAACACATTTGTACAGATTTTACTAAATGCTATTTTCAGTACATGCAAGTTACTTACTCCGGACCTCAGACGTAACTGAATCCATTATGCAATTTATTTCTTTTTTCTTGTCCAGGAATATACAGGTGTCAGCTGAGCTTCTCAGCACAGGCAACATTACTGTAAATTTGATGTAGTTTTAATTTGATGTCAGTAGGACCACTACTATCCACCGGGATCTAGCTGGATTGCTCATCTCCTAACTGAAGGTCTGAAGGAAAACCATACACCCAAACAGACCAAGTCGAGTCAAGTTATTTAGCGTGTGAGAGCTGGAACGAAGCGTATGTCATACACTTTAACTTCTTTGATAATCAATATGGCTTTAGCACTGTTAACTTAACACTGTTATAGATAGACACTGTGGGAAAACACTTTTCTTTTGCTGGTTATGGACAGGAGTTTGGGTATGTCATTTACGTGCAATACGGAGTGTAATTGTAACTAGGGGCCGTTTTTCTTGAGGGTGTGCTGGTTAAATCAACTTTTGAACTGTTTTATTTGTAGCATTTTTGAGTTCAAGTAACATTAATTGTTTGACTGAATTGACAGACTTTGAACTTCTCCTAAAGAGAGATGAATCCTGTGTTCGCGCAAACCACTAATGGCCCACATTAAGATTCCCCTTGTGTGCCAATTGTCCAGTGACAGCAAGTAAATTCCCCAAAGGAATGGAATGTCGTAGAAGGGACCGAGTTTGACAGTAACCTCTTTGACATGTTCTTTGTGCAAAAGCAGGACACTGAAGGAACTCCAGCCTTCACACACTCCTCTTCCTAAACGTCTTTAGTTATCCCTCTTTAGCTTTTCGCACAGAATGGGACTATTCTATAAAGTTTGCAAACTATTGACCTATGAACAAAATCATGGCAATAGGTGGCAATCACACTGTCTGTTTTTAAAAAAAAAAAAAAAAAAAAAAAAAAAAATGAGAAAAAAAGAGAGTGCAGTGTGAAAGTAAGATGGAAGTAGCTGTATTTTAACCACATAGACCTCTGCTTAACATGAACTCGAGTCTCAGGCTGATTCTTCTGGTTTTCCTTTTCCTAACAGCAAGAAATGCCCTTTTCACACTGCTTTACAGTTTGCAAACACATTCTAAAATTTGTTGTACTAAAATATTCACGCTTTTAACTGGCTTTCAAAAGTATGTGCCCCTTGCCCTGTTAGGAAATCATGCAGTTGTAAAAACACTGTATATATAGTTTGGGGCCTGAGATGAAGCCTTGCAATCTGTTAATGCTGCATTAATGTCATGTTGTAGTTGTGGTTTTTGCCAGTTTTTGATAAAAACTACCAAGAAAATAAAAACAAAAAGAAAGTGTATACCTCCAATGATCACTCAACACAAACCCAGATTTACTGAAAATGGTGCTGTGCTGTCAGTTGGCTGTATTTAAACCTTATGAAGCCATCCCTGCGGCTGTCTTAACCCCTAAAATCCCTCAGTATGACATGTGTGCAGCATTATACTCCACATCTATACTGCCACATCATGTGTGGCATCTAAATGATTTTTATTACTTTTTATTTATCATAATGAACTTTTACTACTTGTGTGCCAAACTGTGCTTCAATGTTAACATTAAGTGTGCACTACATGTTAGTTACTTATGTTCTGTGTGAAAGGGGCACAGCTTATACTGCATCGTACTGTACAAGAGTCAAATTCAAATCGTGGCCAAAGGTCTTGCTGGCGCACCTCTCTTCCATCGTGGTGACTGTTGATGTCTTTTTGTGGGGTTGCAATGACATTTTACTCCCCTGGCACTAATCATGGTTTGCAAATATCCCTGTTGTTGCTGTATATACTTACTATGTCCATAGAACTGCAACATCACTTTTTGTCTCAAAGCTTTTCAAGGAAACACACAAAAAAAACACAATAAGCATCTACTTTTTAGTGTGTTTAAAGCAGATACATGTGGCTGTGTGTCATCTTTTCGTTGGCATTTTGAACCTTTCCTAATGGGAGGAGATTACCTGGATACCCTCTACTGTTCTTTACTATGTGTGTGGATTTTACGAGGCAGCAACGTGAGCTTCAGATGCATTGTGTGCGAGACTGGTGAGCACCACTCTGTCCTGAAAAATGAGCATCCACTTTGTTTCTGTTGGTTCTCAGAGTGTAGAAACATAAATTTGAACTAGTAGCATTAAATCTAGACCTCTGAGTCTATGTGTGTGACTGCATGATGTGGCTGTGAGTTGTACTGTATGTATATATGTGCTTTCATACATGTAGGTGTGTGTGTGTGTGTGTGTATGTATGTGTAATAATAGCACATGTAATATACACACTGCGATACATTCACGCGCCTACGTGAACACAGCAAATCTTATATTGTTTTGGTACTAAGTACACTACTATACTAGGGGTTTTGTTTGTAACTTATTTCGAATAAAAAAAGCAAACAGTGGCAGTGACGTCTTGATCCTTCGTTGTTTCTTTTCATCTGTACATTATGTTGATAAATGTACAAATGAGATCTTTGTATGTAATGATTTGTTTTACATGTAACCAGTTTGTGTTACTTTCAACGAGTTTTAGAAAATAACTCTCAGTAAAGGTATTTGCCTTGAAATGCTTTTGGGAGAGGGAGCATAAATACAAATGGCATGTTTGCATATTTTCTCAGCCTTGATACATCGGTCATTCCATTTAGTCATGGGTCAGTAGTTTCTGCTGTTTGACATTTCTTCAAACAAATATTAATACTGATTAAAATCATTTTACAACTTATAAAAACTCTGCATTGTCTTGTTTATCACAACTCCAGTATGCTAAAAAAGTTCAAATTGCAGGGTGTGATTTGCAGTGTAACAACACAGCCACCAGAGGGCGAATGCATTGTGAACTGTACATGGTGCCTCCTTTCTTGTCTCTCTTTCACAAACACACACACACACACAGAGGGGGTGGGGTTTTTACTTAGTCACAAAGAGCATATGTCAACCAGTGCAGGCTGTTGAATAGTGCAGCATTTTGTGTCATCTCAGACATTCTTATTTTTATGCATAAAAGTTCATAGCTTACTTTTCTTTTTAAAATGGATAGTGCTTTTGATAACCTGGATGCAGCTGGTTTTCTGGAAATTTGGCAACACTTTGATGCAGATGGTAAGAACATTTAATGACTTGTTTCTTTTTACATCCATAAATATGCCTAAAAGATGGTGCATGTGTTTATCTTTCATTTCAGGATAATAATAAAAAAAAAATCTTTACTCATGATGAGCTTTGAATCAAGAGGTAACTAACATGTGTCGTGTTCCATGCACTTACATAAAGTAAGCAATGACATTTTGGGATTTTCTCTGGAAATGCCTTGATGAAACTTAAAGAATTGGCATGTCTTGAGGGGGTTTAAAACAGTGGAGAAGATGTAGAATGATAAACATCTCTCAACAGCTTTCATTTTGAAAAAATAATTGCTTCACTACATTTCAAACCTTATCACTTTTCTTTACTTTCGTAGATAATGGCTACATTGAGGGCAAAGAGCTGGATGACTTTTTCCGTCACATGATGAAAAGACTGGGTCCACAGGTAAGGCCACATTATTTGGGTGAATTCATCCGTAACTTGTGATGACAGCAGTTCAGTATGGTGCACTTTAACAGGAAATAAGCTGCAGACTGTGGTATCATTTCCATCTATAAAGTAAAATGCATAAAGCCACATATATCAGTCAAAATGCAGCTTCTATTTAACACATTTTAACAGTGTAATGACCACCTCAATGAAGCCCTGATTTTTTTCTTTCTTTTTTTTCTTTTAAATGTATTCTATAGTATGATATTGTCATGTATGTTATGTTCAACAACCACTAGAATGTGTATTTTTTCTCTTCACAACAGTGCCTGGTTTTCCATCATTTAGGTTCATGAATTCATGGGACACAGTTTTAGAAAACACAAGCTTGATCTCTCATTTCGGCAATTGGCTTGAAATTTGCCAGATCTGTGCTGTGTGGGCAGTCAAACTGTATCTATCTGTATGGGTGGGGTCCCTGTATGGATGTCAGGCAACACAATTATAGAGCTCTGGGCAGTGTCACAAGAAAAGACTTTGATTTGGTTATGAATTATCCTGAAAAATAAGTTTTGAGCTTGTGCACTAATGGCACATCATGTATACTGAGCAGTGTTAATGCTGTTCCCTTTCCCTGACCAGTTGTAGTGGAAACCCTAAGAAGCATACATCTACTGCATGCTCTTCTACATATGAATGTATGTGAAAATGTGTGTGTGTGTGTGTGTAATGTGTGGACTCCCTTGGATACTAATACTAATACTAAGTGGTTGTGCTAAAACAAACAGACCACCAACCACATGTCAATTTTGTCTTTCTGATGTTTGCTTTCCATTACTAATGCCCTCAGGAGGAGGAGTGTTCGATCACAGGCTAAAAAACTGCTCAGCAGCCATTGTGTTATATTAATCTCATAGTGCCCTTATCTGCTTCTTCTACTATCATTCTACTACTATTTCCTCGAGAATATCACACAGCCATTGTAAAGCCCCTTGCTGCTACATATTGTCAATTATTTTCTCACATGTAGCATAATATGTCTCCATATACTGTACCGTGGTTTCAAAGTGTCAATAAAGCTCTAAAGAGTACACCAGTCATTTTTGCTCTGGGGGAAATGACAAAATACGAATGTGTTCATTTCAAAATACTTACAATTAGCAGGACAGCACAGGGACCAAATAAGAGTTTCTCATATACTGTCAGATGTTGGCACCCTGTAGTCTGCAGACTCTGCACTGCACGAAGCAATGATTCAGACTTTAGCACCATGGATGAACAGGTTTCTATAGTTACAGTACCATGACTGGTGGTTAGAGAGGAAAGTCGAAAGCTGGTGTACTAATTAGAATAACTTCAGCAGCTGAAAGTGTACTCGCCTTCAGTGGTTTCAGGCTTTTGATATGAGTTCTTGTCTTCACAGGAAAAGAGAAAACTGAGATGAATGAGCAACACACTGACTTTGCTATTCCACGTTGTCTGATATGGTTATGGACATGATAAAGTTCTTTTAACTTATTCTCAAGTGAATGTTTCATGAATGCAAGTATCTATTCTGATTTTTCACAAGTTATAGCAAAGAAATGTAGACTGAATTGCAAATTACAAAATAGGTTAGACAAGTTTTGTATTTAAATTTGCAGTGGCTGAAAATCCAACTAAATAACTTGAGCTGTTCTATATAAAGACCAAGTCTAATGAGCTGTTGGCCTTAAAAAAACTTCAAGGGAAGATAGTTTGAGGCAGAAATGCAGACCCTGAAAGAAAAAAAAACTCTTAAAGAAGTATCCATGGAGACACTGCCAAAAATAAACGTGACTCAAGGAAGGTATTATGTTTTCTTTACACATTTCATTTTGCACCATCACTTAGTTCACTACATCACTATTTCTGTGAATAGATGAATAGATGCATGAATGTGAATTTGTAATCATGGATTGGAGCCAGGAAAATATGTGCTTTCATTTACAATCTACTTTGTTTCCACAGGAGAAAGTCACAGAAGAGAGAGTCCAGCGATTAAAGCAGAGGTTTATGTCTGCCTATGATGTCACTGCTGATGGCAAACTACAAATCCAAGAGGTACAGCCGTCTGAATTCATGCCTTCATTCACTTCACTGTTATTTGGAAATTTCTTAACAAAATACGACGCCAGTCAAAAAAAATCTGCTCATCCAAAATGAATGGATTGGTGAGTCCAAACTTATGAACAGTACTGTGTACAGTACACAATGTTGGAAAGATTACCTCTGAAAAATGATAGATTACAGATTACTAGTTATGCTAACAAAAAGTGGGCAATGAAACTAAAAAGTCATCTTCAGGCTGTAGGCGTTTGCTCAGGCCTTTTGCAGTTTTAAACGGAAAACAGAAATTTATAGAACTGACAGGAGCCTTGGTCAAATAATAGGCCCTCCTGCCTTGACATGAAAAGAGCATTGATTTTATTGGCAGATGAGAAGCAGTACATATTCAAATGAGAAAAGGTTATCAAAAACAGAGCCAAAAACAAGAGTTAAAAATGTTATTTAAGAGGAGCAAGTCAACATGTCGAGACAATTCCCTGTTAGGCATCTATTTTTTGATGGAGCTGCATCCAAATATTTTTGCTTTGCTGAACCATGTTTTCTGGAAATATGATGAATTAGCAATATGCAAAAAGAAGCAGCGCACTTGAATAAATATTCTACATATAACCTTTAAATGGTAAAGATGGATGGTACATCCAGACGATTCAATGACATATTTCTTCCCAGTAACTTCTGCTGATAACAACTAAATGTATTTGATATTTTAACAATCAGCTTTGTTTGGCCAGAAATGCACTTGCTGTTCATGATGCAAGTTTGCATGTTCTTCCCGTGTAGGCGTGGGTTCTTTCCGGGTGCTCGGGCTTCCTCCCAACTCCCAAAAACATGCATGATAGGTTAATTGGTTACTCCATATTGGCCCTATGAGTGTGTGTAGTTTGCCTCTATGTGGCCCTGTAATTGACTTGCGACCCATCCAGTCTGTCCCCTACCTCTCATTCAATTGCAGCTGGGATAGGCTCTGACCAGATGTCTGGCATCCTTGACTTTGGTGCCTTAAATGCCATCCACTACACCACTGCTACAGCTTTTTTGTTGACAGCATCTTAATATCAACCGATTAATAATATAATTTACTGTCTCCATAAACATTGTTTGCATCATGGAAATCCAGAGGTTTTGTACAGTATGAGTTCTCTGTTTTCCCTCCTAGTGGAATTCTCTGGTATCTGGTGTAGCAGGAATATGAACAACTATGCCAATGAGTTGAGGGTTGGCACCTGTTGAACACACACATGCACATACACACGGTCACTCACTCATGGAGACAGATGCCATTCATTGGAGCGGTCACAGCCAATCACAGCGCCCATGGAGCATGGGGGTAAGGGAGCCTTGCTCAAGGGCACCTCGGCCGTGGCAAGGAGGTGGACTGCCTATTTAGGCTAGTAAAAAATAAAAATATGCGGTCCTTGAAAAATATTTGCTTTAAATTGCAACTACTGGTTGCTGTATGTACAGTTTTAGTTCAAAGTGTTCCTAGTTAATAGAGAGTGGCAGCAAGGCAGGAGGCATGTGTGCTCCCAGGGATGTTACAGCGACATTCTTCCATAGAGTTAGCCACACTTTGTCTAAGAAGTCGCTTCATGTTAGGGTGGTTACTTTTTTGAAAAATAAAACCTTTAAGTTAGCAAGTTAGCAGTTGCTGACAAAAACAGAGGAAATGTTTGGGGTGAAAGACAGACTAACAGCTTTTCAGAAGACACAAACAGCATTAGATTATATAAGAAAAAATAATATTGTCTGATTTCATTCCTTGTTTGCAAAAATACCGGTATATATTAATGAGTCGGTTCAAAAGCCTGTAAAACCCTGCCCTCACATGTTACTCAACAGTGATCTTAACCAATATGAATAAAGAGCTGTAAGTTCATTCATCTACACTACATTTGGGTCAGTTAACAATGATAGACTTTTATCGTTTCACTTGTGTTTTGTCCATCAACTGTGAACTTGTGGTCCAGTTCCCTCACAACACCACTGTTCTTTCATTCTGTTACATCACAGACTGAAAACTAATTTAGCCTCTTATGCCAACTTCGTCTTTAATCTAGATACTCTCGTGCTCTCGCCTGTGCCCTCTCTCAAACTCATTGTACTTCCTTCTCCGCTCTCTTTAATAACTAACCCTCCTTCTTCTTCCGCTGTAGTCCTTATCTTCATCTTTTATTTATGTCATGTGTCTGTGACAGTGATACGCCCTGTGCCTTTTTCAAGAAAAAACAAGAAATAGTTTCTGGGGCTGCTGATGATCATGCCAAGTCATCCTCTTGCAGTGAAGAGACAGCCAGATGAGCACAGAAAGCAAACCTTTTAGCTTAACTGAACGCCTACACTAACAATTTCTGTTCTCTTTAGTAGGTGCTAGATAGCGCTTCAATGCAAATAAAAATGTATTCTGCATGGCACCGCAGTTCTACACAGGAAAAAGACAAATGATCCTTTCAGCCTGCCTGTGGGATTTTCAAATGTCCAAAACAAACTACTTGTAGTTAATGAAGGTTGATTCTCAGAATATTTTGATCAATTAAATCAAATCTAACTGAAAACTCCACAGCTGCAGCTGTTTACCATAAAATGAAGACATATTTTGATGACGCAGCTCTCTCAGGCTCCACTCTGAGTAATTGCTGCAGCTTCTTGCTGAGGAGTAGCCCACATGCTTCATCAGAGTAATGAAGTGAATTATCTGTCCTCTAGAGAAAAAAAAACCTTCACGCATGTATTAGGCCACTCCCTTGATTATATTACATCCATTGACCAAAAAGCTTTGGCTTTCACTCATAAAACTGGAGGGAGGGGAATCGATGCCTGTCTTCTAAAGTGGCTTGTTACAGGAAGTGATTTACTGTGGCTGATGCAGGAACAGTGAATTCAATGCCCTTCTGGCCTTAAAGTTTTGGTATAAAGAGTTATGGTCAGTCTAAATGTATTATTGTGGTATCACTAATGCTGCATGTCTCTGCTGACCACTTTAGTTTTCAGAATACTTTTTCTCTAAACGTAATACTAAATGATGCCATATCAAGGACGTCAGCAGGCTTATCAGAAAACCACAACATCCTGTGTAATAGCTGCATGAAGTACTGTGACTTCTCTAGCACAGTGTAGTACAACTTGTACTTTAGACAATGTTCAATCAGTAGACAAGACATAGCTCAACTTAATATTGCAAACTGTATTATTACTTCAAGGTCAATAACAGTGTAATGCCTGATATATCCATGTGTTTAAAGTGACACATGTTTTCATCATTTTAAATGATTAAAGTGTGTTAGGGAGGTGGACTTAAGATCAGAGGGTTGCAAGTTCAAATCCCGCCATTACCTCTCCCTACACCTCTATCCATGGCTGAAGTGCCCTTGAGCAAGGCACCTAACCCCACATTGCTCCAGGGGCTGTAACCATTAACCCTGTATCTAAATAGCTGTAAGTCGCTTTGGATAAAAAGCGCCAGCTAAGTGTAATGTAATGTAATATAATGTAATTAGCCTTCACCTTGTTGAATTGATAAAGCAACATTGCCAACAGAAAATAAATGACTATTTTTATGTACTCTGTAGTGTTTTTGAATCACTTTTATGTCACTATCTGCCACATTTTCTGCATGAATGTCAACTTATAAGTTAAACTAAAAAAAAATGCATTGGTTGTTACATTTTGGCCATGAGCCTTTCGTGTCGTTGAGCTGGTGACTTGCAGAGGTGTAGAGAGTGAAACCACTGCCTCGATGCATTTTTGCTTGTGTGACTCCTGACAACCTGTAAGTGTGGCCTTCCATTGCACGAGTCTCTTCAAGAAAAAAATATAAATAATTGTTAAAGCAAACAGCCATAGCTGTATAACAGATGATTATATGATAAATTAACCATGCCTTATTCTATCAATGCACCAACTGAATAATGTCTTAAAAAACAACGATGGCAAAGCCTGTAGCAGCATCAGTCCTCTGCAATTCGCAAGACTGTTGCTGCACTGCAGTTGCTCTGACTGCAAGCCCATACTTCAGCTTTGTCACCTGAATGACTGCAGTATTTTATTAGAGTGATCATTAAGGGCCAGTTTAATCAGCTAATGGAAGGCTGATCTTGTTAAAGGACAACAGGCAAGAGAAAAGCAACATTAACTCAATGGACCAATCCGGCAGAGCACAGGGCTGGTTGGTGCGTGATTCTTTTTAGTGTATTTCTATGCAAAAAGCTTTAGTTTTAATTTCAGAAGCTTTTTTTTTTTTCAAATATAAGAAGCTTTCCTAACACCTTAAAACAGCATACAATCCCCAAATCCAATAAACAGGCTATTTTGAATAAGATCCAGTTTATTTCACATTGTTGAGTGTTGTAGAGATCGTGTTTTTGTTTTTTTCAAAAACAGATTAAAATAACAGACTGGAATAGACTGAGCTGCTCTGATGTTTGTATGACTGTTACAAACCCAGCAGAGGCCAAAGAGGACATGATTTAAATGCATGGCTAGCCTTTTTTTGCTCAGTTCTCTGCTCTCTGACTTGTTTTCCAGTTGGCCCGCATGATCCTGCCAGAGGATGAAAACTTCCTGTTAATTTTCCACAGAGAGGCTCCCTTGGACAACAGTGCTGATTTCATGAAGGTAAGATAGTACACTAAGCATGATTATGAGATTGAAATGAAATGCAAGGAAAGGCAAAAATGACATTTAAGATTACATTTCTGAAGACCAGTGGTCAAAGAAATGTAGAAAGATATTTTCATTCACTGTGAGGAGCAGTTCTTCCACAAATTATATTACTAGAGTGCTTCCCCTCTGGTGCTTTATATCAAGGGACCACAGACTATATTTTATGGGCAGGGCTGTTTTTGATTTGAGGTCTATAATACAAACAGATGATTTCTGAGGAAGAGATGATGGAATATTGTAACATGTAAGCCTTTTACAGCCAATATTACTTAAATCAGATTAGCCAACAGGCCATTAGTGTAGAGTTCTATTTATCAGTAAATAGGAGCAGCAGCATGTACAAAGTAGGATGAAAACTTCCCTCAAAATGATTTAAGCTGAAAACCTGAGTTGTTTGCTGCTGTCTTAACTGGTTTCGTGCTGTGATTTAAGTGTTTGTAAAGTGCTGTTTTTGAATTAATGAATTTGACTTGGAATGGTATTTCTGAAAACTACTTCTAATCATAACGTGCCGTAACGATTTTAAAGTGCCATGCTGAGATGGCTGTATTCAAACATCCTCGGTTTCCCAATATTATATAAAACGTTTGCTGGTCTTACTCTTCAATCCCTTGCAGATATGGAGGAAGTATGATGCCGACTGCAGCGGGTACATATCAGCTCAGGAGCTGAAGGTGAAGTTGTCAGCACAAACAAAGTGCACACATCTTTACACAACAGCAGTTACACAGAATGGTTGCTCCATCCTGCAACTCAACTATTTGCTGACCTGTACTGCACGATGATCTTTGTCATTTTCGCCTTCAGACACCACTTGTTTTCTTGAGAATAGAGTTATGGAGAGAACAGAGTCAGTAGTAGGTTCTTGGTGTACTCAGGACTTTAGTCAATCTAAAGCCGACACAACAGTGCAAACAGTAGAGATTCCTAACAAAATGCCACTGATGTGAATTATTTTATGTAGTCATATTCCTTTGCCAGTTATTCATACATAGCTCTTCACCCACTGGATTGTTTTGCTGTCTTTTGATGCTGTAACACTTTTTTTCATTTCAGGCTTTCTTGAAAGACTTGTGTCAGCAGCACCACAAGGAGGTGTCACCTGATAAGCTGGAAGAGTACACTGACACAATGGTAAGAATGTAATGCACACTTTTCGGGTTAAACCCACAGACCCTTCATAGTAAAACTCACATTAAACTTGGCTGGTGTGCACAGGCTAGAGCAATACTATCTTTAATCTGTGTGTTGTATGACCATCAAAACATTTGAAGGCAGCAGTTTATTTAATTAAGATTTAAGAGTAGAATCTTGCAATTTTCAAGTAGCATTCAAGAGCTTAAAGGACTGTAAGATGGGGGGGGCAACCAACCAACCAACCAACCAACCACTTTCTGTAAAGTGGTCGTAATTAACTATCCACTCAATCAACTGTCAAATTAAACAAAAGTTTTAAAGAAGGAAATCAGCTATTTTCAGAGGGACTACTTAAATGAGATGAACAAAATTTCAATTATATTTAATTACTCAACTTCCTGAGTTGCTTCGACTAAAACTTCCAGTCTCAGGCAGCCTGTTTCTATGATTTTATAGATTTTAGATTAGAGAAGTTTTCGTTCAGACAGAAATATTATTTGGATCAAAAGTGGTGTTAAGACAGCAGATTCGCACTGGGTGGGTTATTTCACTGCATACTTTTTCTCTTGCAGATGAAAATCTTTGACAAAAACAAGGATGGGCGTTTGGATTTGAACGATTTGGCCAGGTACTTTTTTTTCTCTGATAATAGATGCCAGTTTAAGAGCATAGAGCGCTATGGTTAGCCAGTTTACATTCTTCTGCATTGGCTGCAAATATGATTGACTAAAACAACCCCATTACAACATGCATCTGTCTTTAAGGATCTTAGCTCTAGATGAGAATTTCCTGCTACAGTTCAGCATGGACGTAAGTATGTTGCCTGTGTTGGCCTGGTACATTTCATACTTTGTTATCTTTGTTTGCTCTCTTTATTTTGATCAACTCATCTTTTTTTTTCCAAGGCTTGCAGTCGAGATGAGAGAAAGAGAGACTTTGAGAAGATCTTTGACCATTATGATGTGGTAAGTACAATTATGAACTGGGTGGGAGTCATAATTACTGCGTTGTAAGAATGTAATTATATGAAAGCAAATCATAAGAATAAAACATGGAAAAATACATGCGAAAGGTGATTTTTAAAAAAAAGTTCTGTTGTTAAAGGAACTGCTTCTGTCATAAGATTCAGTAAAATTAATAGAATATTTTATCATACATTGACAATTTTTGCCATCTTAGTTAATATCTTAAATTAATGGTCTGAATCTAAATCTTTATGTAATTAACCCATCAAGCAAGCATGCATGCTCTAATAAGAATAGTAGAGTAACTTTTTACTGCACAGTGCTTCCTCTTTTGACTGCATGTGCACTTTGAGGGTTCCTCTTTCTACATTGCAACATTCACAGCTATTAATTGGTTTTTCACTACTAGTGAAAATATAGTTAGTGTGACACATGTGTCAGCTGTGTGACTGTCACATTCAATGCATTATAGTTGGCAGCCCTGTAACACAAATTATGCTACCCAAATAGAGACTCCACAGGTCTCAGTTAGCAAGTTGAATGTCGAAGTTCATGACAGCACAATCAGAAAAAGACTCAGCAGATCTGGCTTGTTTGAACAAGTTGCCAGGAGAAAGTCTCTTCTCTCTAAAAAGAAAGTGGCAGTTGAGGTTTGCAAAGCTGCATCTGAACAAACCATAATAATTCTGCAACAACCACTTTTAGTGAAAACCAAGCACACACGTCTCATACCAACTGTCAAGCACAAAGCTGGAGGGGTGCTGATTTTTGTCTTGTTTTGCAGCCAGAGGACCTGGGCACTTCACAGTAATTGAGTTGACCATAAACTCTACTGTATACCAGTATACTGTATACAAGAACTCTAGAGTCAAATCTGAGGCTGAAGTTTGGCTGAAATCTGGTCATATAATCCTAAACGCAGCAGGAAGTCTGCAGCAGAATGGCTGAAAGAGAAAATAATCAATGTGTTGCAAAGGCCCAGTTCAAGCATAGACCTGAACCTAATTCATTCAAGTTCATTCAACATTCAAGTCATTGCTGCTAAAAGTGTTTCTACGAGCTATTGAACTATGGGGATTACCCAATTTTTCACTCAATGCTTTTGTATTTTAGCTTAATTATCTTTCTTTTTAATAAAAAAAAATAACATAATGTAAATTGTCATGTCTTGTTGTTCATCTGAGGTTGTATTTACTTAATTTGTGAGCAGATAATTTTTACAATGTTCTGAAAAATGAATCTTAAGAATTGAAAGAGGGTGTACCTTCTTCTTCACATGACTGTATGTAACCACAGAGCATTGCAGATGTGTTACAATTTGCACTTTGAGTGGACGCACTTCACAGTTTGTATTTTCATTGTTTTTATCAGATTGTAGCAAAGACTGTGGCTTCACTCTACTCTTCATTTTGCTCTCTTTATAACATCTGCCAGCACAAAGAGAATAAAAGCAGATGTCACCACTGCCAGTGTTTGCCTCTGCCGATTGATAGCACTCCCCAATTTGCAGTGTGTTGTATCGTGCTGGCGTACGCTTGGTACAGGGGCAGTGAATCCAATTTGTTCCAATTACCTGTGTAATATCATTCATTGAAA
Organism: Odontesthes bonariensis; assembly: GCF_027942865.1. Lineage (NCBI taxonomy): Eukaryota > Metazoa > Chordata > Actinopteri > Atheriniformes > Atherinopsidae > Odontesthes > Odontesthes bonariensis. Next base: position 19,296,824 of record NC_134510.1, read on the forward strand.
TAAGATCAACCATTATGTGGTCAAGTCACACTCTGGGATGATGAGTTAAATGTGTCATTCTGAGTGATCACACAGCTCTCACAGACTCAGTACATGCTGATAAGCTTCGACGATTTTAGTCAATCCAAATGATATTTTTGTTGTCTGTTATACCAAGTGGTCTTTCAGAAATGTTTCTGCCTCTACTGACTTTAGTCTTAAGGTATGCTTTGTGAGAAGTTCTCTGCGGTCACTGTGATAGTTATTCAGTCTATTAGTGTTAATGAAGTATATTTATAACATAACCGCCAATAAAGATAATAATGCTTCTTTGACAAATGCACTTTTCGCACTTTTGCTAGTACGGGAAAATCAGCTCTTTTAAGACATTTTCAATATTTCAGGTTAGTCATACTGAAGCTATACAGTAAGTAAGATGAAAGCAGTTGTATTTTAACATCTGTTTGAGATGGGAAACTTTAACTTTATGGGAAACGATCAAAATTTGAAAAAAATACTGGCATAACAAATACTCACTTTCAGCATTACTAAACCGAGTGGTCAAAAAGGCTCTCATACAGTAACTGAAAAATATGCTTTACCAAACAGTAGAGCGGGATATTAAAAGGTTATGGCCAAAAATCAGCTGTATATTTTTCCTAAATATATTTTTGTTTGCTCTGGAAGATTTTCAGGAGGTGTTTCACCACCAGCCATCATTAGTTGGATTTTTTAAAATCTCTTTCTTTCTATCAGTTGCAATAAATGGAGCATTTCAGGATATGTTTCAGTCAGTCTTATTCTGCAACACACTTATTAAAGAAAAACACAGAAAATAACTCTGAATAATAGTTAGTTAGGTGTAAATAATGAGAAGTAATCTGTTTTTTTTGTGTTCTCTTGCCTTCTGCCTTCTTTTTCTGTGTTTTAGAGTAAGACAGGAGCACTGGAGGGTCCTGAGGTGGACGGCTTTGTCAAAGACATGATGGAGCTGGTCAGGGTAAGATTACTATTGTCCTTTGTTCCATTGTAAAACTCAGACAACAGATTAGTGTTATCTAAAACGTTAGAAATAATTGACAAAATACTGCTACTGAGTTGGATCATATTACTACTACTACTTGGCATGAAACTACAATCATTTTTGTGTACCAATGTTCCACAGTTGGGTAATAAAATCAGATAGCAGATGAAATCGCAAACATACAGTGAATCATTAGATGAAATATCTTCCTGGTACGTCATCTATGTTACACTGCCATGTACCCTGAGCAGGCCTTTCACATGTTTTTTTGGCCACTGTACTTTGAGGATATGTGGAGATTATTTAATTAGTTGCAGTTTGCATTTTATTCCACCAGATGTCGGTACATCCTCAATACTGGATCTTTCATAACTACACCCAAAATGTGTGAGCCACTATGGGAACTGGCAAATACTGTTGCGGCATTGTGTAAATAAGGAAGTTGTGTTTGACATGAGTGGGTGTCACTTAACGTGGTTGGCATTAGACCTGGTTAGCACGTCTAACATTGGTTTCACTTAACTGAAGAAAAAGATCATAAAATCTGACTCTCAAGTTGCCAAGAAATGGACCGAACCCCCTCACATCCAATCCATAGCCCTAACCACATGTGATATTTTCAAACACTCACTGACAGTCTCCAGCCAGTCAGTCTCTCTGTTGTGGAGCGCCCACTTTGATTAATAAGTAACCTTTCTCCTCTTCAGACATGCACTTGTATCAGCATACAAAGCACACAAGGAGCATGCAGAGTTCATGATGCTAAAAATGTTTTCTTTCATTTCTAAAGTTGAGTTTGGAAACATTTTTGAGCCAGTTCTGTGGAAAGTTAAAAGGCGTTTGTGCTCTTTGCCTGTTACAAAGCCACATTTCCTAAACTTTTTACTCCACCTTCCCTGTACTCCCTCTTCTCTTCACTCCAGCCCAACATCACAGGTCCTGAGCTGGACAAGCTGCGCGTCGTTCTGCTGTGTCACTGCGACGTCAACAAAGACGGAAAGATCCAGAAAAATGAGTTATCTCTGTGTCTGGGAGTAAAGCCGAAGCCTTAATTAGATATCCATTGTGTGATGAAACTCTGACTATATTTATGATGTTAGTCAGTAATGGTAAAAAGTTGTGTTGCCATCCAGATCAGTCTAATTACTCAGTTATTTATGGTCAATACTCATACTAGTGTTATGTGATCCTGAATATGATACAATTTCTTGAGCATGATTTAGGGCTAAAACAACAGAAAGGGATGTGTTAATCTTTTGTTGGTGAAAATAGATATGTAGACCATAAGATTTGTGGTATACAAGTCACTTTGACGGTCAGTGAAAGTGACACATGACCTTTGGAAATGATAATTAACTGATTGGTTTATCGGCTAATACTGATATATGCATGTTTCTTTGTCTACAAAGGCATAATGGATGTTGTTTAGTGTATTTTAATATATTGGGCTGTTACAAAAATAAAAAAGCAATGGAGAGGGTGGCTTATTGTTTTTATTTCACCAATTAGTCTTTAAATCTTTCAAGTATAAAGTGTTGAGAGGCTGTTAGAGCTCATCAGATATGTACAACACAGCGGAAATACTGTAGAAATCTGAATGATTCTGTGCCTTTTTCGATGCATTTGTGAGCTTTATCCAAATGGACAGTACACTGTCGATGATGTTTTGGCAAAAATGCTGGTTATAAAAAACAATATGAGTAGACTTTTCTCTGGAGTTTGCAACAGAATTCAGGTACAATAAAGACTGCAGCTATAAGGCTATAATAAAAATATGGTGGGACTTTGCCGTCTTATCGCCACCACACATTAGAACAAATATTCAACAAGCATGTCATAAGACAGAACTGCTCTTGAGTCTTAATCGTTTAAACCATATGTATTTAGAGATTCAGAGGAGAACATAGGGTTAACCACTTGGTTTAAACAGCTCCATCCTAAGCTTATCCACTGTTCCACAGGTCATTGTGACCCTTCCCCGGTGAGATGCAACATGTTGACAATTCGAGACACTGTTTGCCAAGTAGGAGCCAGAGAACTAGAAAAAACAATGCTGTTAAGTAAATGGAAAGCCATTTGGCCACTAAAAGGGCCCTAATGGTGCGAACTTTAAAGCTCTAAAGCTTTAAAACTCTCCTTCAGACAGATTGATTGCCCTCTCCACAAAGCTGTGGTGTGTGCTTTGATGTGGTCTCTGTCTCTTTGCATGTGTGTCTTTATTCAGTGAAGCAACACTACAGATAATATAAAGATACTTTAGATGGTTCGCTTTTATACTGATAGATAATAGAATTCATTTTGTGTTTGCATACGTGTCATTGTGATTGTGTGTATTTGTGTGGGCAGAGCAGCTGCTACACAGCTGCTGCAAAACAAACAGTTCCCCCTTCTGGCTGAAAGCTTTGCTGCCCACTGTTGACGGGCAGCAGGAGGAACTTTCAATAAAACAAAATAAATAAAAAGAAAAAAGCTTTGTCAAGGTTGAAGCACGGAATGGGTTCCGAATCTGTCATTTGAATTTGTAATATTATTTTTTTATTTTTTTATGTCTATGGTTTAAGTGAAAAGATTGAAATTAAGATGAGGTGAGCTTATTTCTATGACTTTGATTTCTGGGCAATTTTATTAGATAAATCTCTTTTTTTTCTTTGCTTTGTAATTTTTGTCTTTCCCAGTGATATAAGCTTAATTTTAGAAAAATATCAGTGCTGTCACAGTGAACATGAAATATGTCAGTTTCATGTCCTTGTGTCTGCTGTCAGTCTTCCAACAAGATATCATGAGTTACAAACAGCAGGTCTGGGCACAGTGTGTATGTATATATGTATATATATATATATATATATTTTTTGCCTTTTGAAACCTTTTCTAAAACATCTGCACACTGTAATCACTATGGAAGTACTGCTGCCTCTGATTATATATAAATTCAATGCTAAAATTGATAGCTGTATATGAGTTACCTGCCTCAGTTTATTTTCTGCTTAAGTGATTTACAGTCTACAAAATTGTTGCGATTGATTCATTAGATTCATTAGAGAACCTTAAAATGAACACAGTCCTTAACCAGCATTCATCTAAGCTTCTAAATAGGTTTTCATCCACAAAAGAAAGGCTTAATTCTTAAGTAATGACCCACTTGTTTTGCCGTGTTGCACTGCTGTCACGTTAAGTGCTTCACCTGGGGCTTTATAGCTCTTGTACGCGACCTGATGAAGCCTGGGGCATAAATGACGATAAGCCATAACAAGGTAAGAAAAAAAGGAACGATGGTCAAACAAAAAGCCACAGCGTATACAGCCTCGATCATAGGTTTTTTCAGGCTCTCCCAACAGCCATTCTGAAACAAATAACTATTAATGAAACTATACTGAAGCGCTGGATCATAGGGTTACATGCAAACTTCCTTCCTTTATGCTCATAACATCAGAGAAGCTTGTGATGCAAACATCTGGTAAAAACCTCAAAGCTGGTTGAGTCAAGAATTAGATATTGAAGTCCAAATGTATTGCATTTATTTATTTTTATCGTATTTATCCTCATATTACATACAGTGCCTTTTGAAAGTATGTTTGAGTTAAATGAAAGAAAATAAAGATTTGAATGGTTATAGAAATAGAAAAAAATGTTCTGGAGAAGCACAGAGTAGGAATGGGTTATAAATAAATATCAATAAGTCCAGCTCTATTAAATCTCTCATCAGAAAGTGACAAGATCAAGACAACTTAACAAGTCTGCCAAGATAAAGCAGACCACTTAAAATCACTGACCAGGTAAGAATTATTCAGAGCTTTAAAAAAAGAAGACAAATTTACATCCAATGACTGAGCTGCAAAGATCTACAGGAGAGAAGTTTGTCCATGGAGCTATTTTAAGTTTTAAATTCTAAGATGTTTGTTGTGCCTAACGAAGAAAATCAGCAGGGCATATGACATATGAGGGACTCTTCAAGCATATGGAAGTTGATCTGATCTGAGGAAAACCAATTTTTTTTGGCCTTCAGAAAACAGGTGTGTGGTGTTAAACACATCCCCCTCAGAAGCGTGGGGATGGCAGAATTATGTCTTTTATAGACAGAAAATGGTGGACAGAGATAGAAACAGGCACATTTTTCAGGAAAATATGGTTCAGTGTTCCAGAGAAGTGAGCCCGGGACTGAGGTTCATCTTTCAGCATGAGATTGAAAATAGGCAAACTGCAAAAGCAACACATTTAAATGTCTATTCAAACACAGACCTCAGTCTAAAAGATTCTCTATGGTATGACTTAAAAACTGCTGCAGACCACCTGAACTCATCACTCTTTGCAGAAGGGTTGTGGGTGGGTATAAGGTTTAACAGCGATCTTTCCCCTCGAACTAAGCAATTTCTTTTTCTTATTGTATAATGCAGACACCTTGTGGCCAGATTGAAGTACTGCGGCCCTTGAGTAAAATGTTTGTTTCAAAAGAATCACATAGGAATTGCAAAAAGAGTTCAATAAAAGCACTGAACTAATGTGGTATGTTTTTTTCTGTAGTGATGCAATTTTAACACCAAACAATACATAAATAAATCCTGTGAATAACTGTAACTCTGGTGAAAAGGATGCTGAACAAGTTGCTGATCTGTTGTGTTCGCGCCTAAAAATGCTGAAAGATGAACCTCAGTCCCGGTCTCACTTCTCTGGAACACTGAACCATATTTTCCTGAAAAATGAGCCTGTTTCTATCTCTGTCCACCACTTTCATGGTCATCAGGGGTCATCACCACAAGAGGGTGTGCGTGTGCACATTTCACAGCATTTGTTGAACAACACTTTTGCAGCACTATCATCTTCACTCATATAATCAGCTCACAATTGTACATACTGGTGACTGTAATAAAATGATTATGTTTCCCCCTGTGCATCAGTGCTGTATAAATGCAGAACAGCTAAGAGGCAGCCCCTAACAAACTCCATGTTTACAAAAGGCTGTTTTATCAGCAGTTTTACTTATCTTGAAACACAAAACATACATGTCTCTATATTTTTGGTGACCGCGGACCATTATTTTAAGTTAAAACAGCTAATGGAAGAATAGTTTGCTGCATGATGTTATATGTGTTTTCTATATGTTAAGCTGAGAACAATGAATGGCTCCAGGCTCCTCAAAGGGACGGAAGACTAATTCAGCCTCTTAATTTGTGTCTTTCTCTCCTCTCTTTTCTTCTCTGCCTCTGGGGCTTTCTCTCTAAGTAAACAGCAAATAAGAAAGCTGTTGTAAATTGTCACCCTTAAAAGTCTCCCTCTGTGCGTCTTTAAGGCTGCGTTTCTGTCCCTCTCCTAGGTGAAACCTAACATTCCCATTCCAAAATGCCAGCGCTAAATACGGTTCACGGGACCAACAAGCTGAATCGTAATTATGATTCACAATGTATGGATGTGCCAGGTCACTGGTTGCCATGGATTCAGCTGAGTATCTCCACAGCCTTTGCCATAGGTCAGTCGAATGAAAAGTATGCTGTTTGTTCTGTTCTTCAGCCCTAAATCATCTTAGATCAAAATAGAAAAAACGTAGACATGAGAGACAGCAATATTATAAAAGAAAATGGCTTCTGCAGCAAATATTCTATCCGCTGCTGATTTTAATAAACGTTTTTTAATGAACAAGAAAACACCTTTTTTTAATATTTTGCCATGGTCTTGTTCCAGTCCACTAATACATCGGGAGACTTTTGCACACATGGCAGAAAATGAAAGACTTAATGTGTGACTTAATCACATTACACTGGTTTTTAAGTGTAATCTTTTAAGTGTAAAACGAATCCCACATACAGAGAAGGTGAAAGCTGAAAAATTGTGCCCTTAACTGTTTGGGTCTCAACAAATGTTCTCAAGCAGTATAAATTTCTATTTCTTCGAACAATCATGCACTGAAAGTGCGTCACTCAGCACTCAGACACCTTGTGAACAGCGTGAAAGGGCCTTGTATTTTGAATGTGCCTATGTAAATAATGCCAAGTGGTCAATGCGCTGTCCCGGAAGAGCATCGGAACTTGCGTCACTTTCTTCATAAACTAGACCGCATTATGTGGCTGACAAACACTGCAGATGCACATCCACTGCCTGAAACTAACCAGGAAACAACAGTGACTGTGGAGGACTCAAAGCATCCAAGTGATGACTTTTTTTATTTTTAACATTTCGAAGTTTGCAGCTCAAGGTTATTACACATGAGCATATTGAATTTACTTGAAAACAAACAATAGCAACAAAGCTTTACTTAAAAAAAGTAAGCGAAATTTATTTCTATGGCACTTTTTCAAGAACAAATGTCTCAAAGTGCTTCACCAGCATAAAAATGAAAATGGAGATAGATGAAAACCTTGTAATACTTGATAAAATGGCCAAATTATGTTAAATAAAAGTCAGTGATAAACATCAACATCAACCAAGACAAAACCTCAAAATCCAATGTAAGTCACAGAATAGATTTTAAAAGTCTACTGATGGTTTACAAATCCCAGAACGGTTTTGGCCCAAAATATATCTGTGATATGTTCAGAGAATATAAACCCAGCAGAGCTCTTAGATCCAAGGACTCAGGTCAGCTGGTCCAGTCCAGAGTCCAGACTAAACACGGAGAAGCAGCATTTAGCTGTTATGCTGCAAACAAGTGGAACAAACTGCCAGTGGAGTTTAAACTTTCACCAAATGGAGACATTTTTAAATCCAGGTTAAAGACATTTCTTTTCTCATGTGTCTATGCATGAAATCTGCACGATATCTTTTCATTTATCTAGACTGTTGCTTGTTTTTAATAATTTTAATTTAATTTTAATTATTTTCTTTCTTTCTTTTTATATTCTTTTATGTATTTTTAATGCTTCTTCCACTCCCCACTGCAGTGCTTTTTTATGTAAAGCACTTTGAATTGTTTTGTACATGAAATGTGCTATACAAATAAATTTGACTTGACTTGACATCAGCTGTACTTCATCTTTTCCAGTCAGACCTCCCTCCGTTTGTTCTGTTTTTGGTACTGTATGTGCACTGCTAAATATAACACCTCTGCAAATGTGGCTGTGAATTAGATTTTTTCTTTTTTTCTTTTGTCTTTTTTTTATGTGAAACACCAAGTGGTGACCATGTGTCCAGTTCTTCAACCAAGGAGATGTTTTAAACAAACATCTCCACGGAACAGATACCATCGGCCCTTTACTTCAAACTGTGACAAACTGAAAAGTGAACAGAGTTATAAAAACAAAGACTGCTTTTGAGTAAGGGAAACACAGCACTGTGTAGAACTGCTAGCCTTTGATTACTGGTGTAGGACTCGAGTTTCCTTATTACTGACTTTGGCGGTTGCCTCAACAAAAATCAGAAAACGCACACGTCAGTAAATACTTATTTTGTGCAAGTTTATCAGGTGTTTTTTTTTTTATATGCAGGGATTGGTATTGAAAAGGACAACTGGTAAACTGGTAACAGATCTTAGGCCTCCATGGTATACACAGATAGAAGACTGTAAGAAATTCTATGGTAAACCACGCAGCAATAGCTGAAAATGTTTCACCGCCTGTTTAGACAACCAACTGTACCATTCTGCCACAAGGAGCAACAAAATAACCTACATATTTTTCATCATTGGGACAGTACCAATGCTTTGACCAAAGCTTTTCTACCTTTTTTCAACAACTTAATGACAAAAGTGACATAATTGAATGTTTTTTTTATTGAATAAATGTCCTGTCTCCAAAAAGTGCAGAAAGAAAGAATACTGCTAAATTAAAACAGAAGATTCTTGAAAAAAGTTCTGAATGTAAAAAACTGTTATACAATGGAAATTCGGAACCTTATTCAATAATTGGTCGGAGTTGTGGGATGGCCATGGGTAAAATTACTGCCAGTTTGAAATGAGAAAGCATCAGTTTTACACTGTTTAAAAGTTCAGTGTTTATTCAGTGTTTGTTGAACCTTTCATGGATCCCAACATCCCCTCTGTGCAGAATTTGTAGATCTATAACTGGATCACATCACCCCCTCTTTTGTCCTATGCCAACTATCATAGCCATGGCTGGACTGAAAGCTTGTAGCATTTTGTTTACTGGATTCTGACTGAGAAAAAAAATGTGCAGCCCATTGATTTGATATGCCCGTACAGACAGCTGGCAAGGTGAAGGGAACTATTTTGTTGTGCATACCTCTGTTTTAATCTGATAAACCAGATGGTTTGTTACACAAACATTGGGCTTCACAGATTGGGTTACAAACAATTTCAAAGGGCCAGCACTTTTAAGAAGCAGGGACTGCTAACTTCAACCAGTCAGATTAATGAAGCAACAACTACAACCAGAGCCTCAACTGTTCTTAAAATCTTCCATTATAGGATAGTGATTGGTCAAAACTTTAGCTTGGCAACATAGTTTCTCTCAGGACTGTGATCTCATGGCTCTTGGTAACTTTTAGTGCAAAGTAAGGAGCTTTTGTTAATCTGGTATTGTAGTACATCATCTGAAGATTTTTGTGCTTTCAAGCACCATATAATCGGACCTGATTCAATGACTGCACGACAGATCTTACTGAGTGCTTCTGTCTCTCATTAAATGACCCCACTCCACACTGAAAGCTATCAGGTCTTTCAGTCTACTTTTGCAAAACGTAAAGCCTTTTCACATCCTCTTCAAATGCATCCTGAGGTTTTTCCATACTCCATGTTTTATTAGTGGAAAGCTACATATTCTGACCATCCGCTGCCACCCACGATAAGAGACAATCCCAGTGATTCAGCTCATGTACAGTAGCATACAGCAAATAAACCCTGAGTGAGAGATTTGCGGTGGCCCCCCAAGCTGTTATTTCCACTGACAGGCTGCTATTTGGCAATCAAAGTGAAATGATGACCTCTCAGCGTCATACATGAATGGCTAAGAATGCATTATAAATTCACATATGTACCAGAGATGGGTCAGAGACAGAAACAGTGAAAGCGAAAGACATGTTTCAAAGTGTGTGGCATTTATCACACACATACCTGTTCCTGCACAGTGGGCTCTGAGAAAAAATTTTGGGGCCTTCAACTTGCCACTATCTTCAAGTCGTGTTAAGTTTGCCTGAACCAGACCAAAGCCAAAAACAGTGTAGCAAAAACCTAACAGTCTCCAGAGGATCACTGAAGTAACATCTGTAATGCTTTAACTGCCTTTTAGTATCGCCCAAGTTGACATTTCCATTTCATGGCAAGAAACACAAACAAATCATTTAAGTTTAAAGTTCCTTTAAGACTATGTCATGCGTCCAAAAAAAAAAGAGGGGAAAAAAGTCCTGTGGTGTGTAATGTACCTAAAGCAGTAATAAAAAACAATTTTCTGACAACAGTATTTTGACCAATGGAACCACTATTTTATGCAAGTGGAATGATTCATGCTATCTTTTAGTTGTTGTTTTTTCGGAAAAGCACTGATCAAACACCCAAGTCCCAGCTGTTCAAACTCATTTGTTTACTTCATACAACATTACACACTGAAAAGTCTGACGTATACATAAAAACACATTTATTGAATCTTGACTCTGCTTTAGTTTGATCATTTTTATAAAACTGGACTTAATATGACATCATACTGCCATGTTGTGTGTGTATTGCTCAGAGGCAGCTGAAGTCGTTACAAACAACAGTCTGTGTCAATGATTAAGTCATTGTCCAACATAGAATTAGGTCATAATTTAAGCAACATTTGCACTATTGCTCAGTGCTTCATCCAGCTGCTTGGATCCATATGGCTTTATCCAGATGGTTTTCAGGTGGTGAAAATTGTTACGTTTCAACAATCAATGATGTTTAAGGAACAGGTTTATGACAAGTGTAAGGAAAATCACATTCTCTCATTGACTCAATACTTAGAATGAAAATAATCATAAAAGAAGACAAAATTACATAATAGAATAAACTGTGAAAAATATAGCTGACGAAAACAAAACTGAACTAAGGCTCAGAGTCCTCCACATATTGTACCACACAGAGTGTTGACCACAAAAATTACTGTATGACACTCTTCATGTAAACACAGTGAAAGTATGTGAGGTATTACCACAATTCAAAAGGCTTGTAGACACCAACTGCTCACAGGCAGACTGATATAAAAGGTGAATAGCTTGGCCTGTGGGATCTTTGCATCAAACCTTGTCTTGCAGTAGTACTGAAATGTTTCCTACCATTGGAGGATAAAATGCATTTAGGAGGAAAACAATAGATGAAAAAAACAGCAACTGTTGCCGCTACAGAACAAAGACAAACTCTAGACTCTAGACAAAGGCCACAGACAAAGAAAGACTGGAAAACAGACACACATCCAGAAATGTCTTCATAAAGTCTGCTCTGTGAGTTTCCTTCATCTTTCTTTTTCTTTCACTCCGTTTACCATTCTCTTCATGGTGCAAGGAACCTCTTTTCCTCCTTTTTCTCCATCTCCATCTCTGTCCTTCTTCATGTCATCTTCTACATGTTTCTTTCTCTTCTATGGAAAAAGGGAAATATTTCACAGATACCGTGAATGTGCGTATGCAGACTTCCCACCTTGTTATACATTATCTAGACTTCATACATGGAGGTTTGTGTAACCCCCATGTATGTGATCCTTTGATGTGATGTCTCACACAATCGCCTTTCGTCTCTTTCTTCAGCAGCAGAATAAAGGAAGGAAAACACCAAAGTGTAAGAGGAGAAGAAGAAGAAACCAAGCAAACACAGCCATCTTTTGAAGTTTGTCATTCTGCAGCTTCCGCTGGCAAAATTGTTTGAACAGCATTCAATCAAAGTCTTGGCAAAGTTACCCACCATTCATTTGAATCACAAGTTATGTAGAGAGCTGCTGTGAGCCTCATGTCTTTCTTTTTACTAACTGAGAGAGGAAGAATCCTGTGAATGAAGAGCGAGCCCACACCAAGTCCTTGGTGCATTAGCAAGTGAGGTCAAAAAAGCGGTTAAAGGGAGTTTCAATTGGAACCTACATGTAAATGTTATCCAGAACACCCAGTGTGATGTGGTAGTAGATCACATATTTTAAAAACTCGACTTTGCCAAACCCAAGACATTGTTTTAGCAACAGACAACAAATATTGTAATACAACTACATCTGTAATGGGAAAAGCTAAACATTGAACTCCTGCAATACGTCACCCTCAAAGGAAGATATCTTTATTAGGCTTTCACACAGCTCCTTTCAACAGTTATTAGGTATAATCAGTGCTCTAAATGTCCACCCCAAAACACTAAAATCTTCTTTTATTGGCTACACAACCTTACTTAACCCAAAAAAGTGTCTGGACTTCTTCTCAGGACTATGTGGGCATGTTCACCCCAACTTCAACCTGATTTTCTCTAATCCATCTGAAAGACTTCCAACGCCTGTGTGGGTGTCCATGGAGAGCAGCAAGGCTCAAGCCTACATCCCCTCCCAGCACACTTTATGTTTCTATAATCTATTCCGAAAGCATTTGTACTTGACTAAAGATTAACGTTTTTAACCATTTGATAGCAAGACAAATTGTAATAAAAGATATTAACAGATTTTGACACGAATGCAAACACTAGATCAAGAGAATTAAGATTAACAAACGACACAAATAAGAAATACTATACTTTGTCATTTAATCGTTAAGGTAAAAGTATCCATCACCGCATATTAAATTGCTTTCTTATAACCGCAACTTTTCATCCATTCCTCCATACAGAACAGCTTCAACTCATGAATGTTGCAGGTTTTCTCACATAAATTTTCATGAAGTCCTTCCACTGTGAGATAATGGTCAGACGAATTAATTCTCTAAAAAGCTCTATGCAGTCTATACTATGTAAATAATCATATCTGTTGAATTTAGAAATAAAGCCTTTGTGTGTGCACCTCTTTATTTTGTAGCATATGAGAAATTAAACAGAACAAAACTTTGCCACTTTGAGATAAACTATCCCAAAGGAGAACATTAGTATGAAGTTATTTTTAACATAACCACTGGGAGGTGCAAAAGTGACACAAACAAATAATATACATATTACAAAAGGGACCCATGGACATAACAACATGAAAATAGCGGTGCTATGGGTATTCTTTTCATATTCTTCATATTTTCCTCTTTTTCTGGCTCCTCTTTGCTTCTGTGACGCAATAATATCTGTATTTGTGGTACAGAAGGCCTCTGTTAGAAACTTTTGCGACTCTCTTGTCACCTCAGACACAAATTCTGTCGTCTCTGCTCCAGCTCAAACATCCTTCAGAGGGTACAGCATTAAATGACAAAATGCATAGAAAAGTCATCAAAAGAAACTATTTGATGGCCTCCGTGGAGATCCCGACGGGAATGCTAACACTGCTTTTCAGGTTTTTTGATAAGCTGAATGTGGCACAAAAAAAAACAAATAACAAGCAAACTAGTCAGTGGGCATTGGAAAAGGATTGTATCTGGTTGAAATGTGTTCAAAAACCTCACATGTAATAATTCTGTGGTGAAATAAAAAATGGTTTTAATAGGTTACAATAATTCAGTAGAATTAGTTTTTGCAACTTACATTTAGGGTATTTTTAAGGCTGTAGTTTGTATTACAGTTGAAAGTCTCTAGTGTTTTGTCTACCCATACTAATATAGATTAGAAAGATTCAGAGAAGAACACAGCATGATTTAACAACCAGAATGTGATTTTCCATAAGTACGCACATGACCTTAACATACCTCCTTTTTATGTACGGTGCATTCTAACAAAATCTGGCTCAGTTCAATCCCCAGGCCCTACTCATATCAAAGTGACCCTGGATAACACAAGATCATCAGTGTATGAGTGTGTGTGCGATGGACAAAAACACTGCATGTACACTATGGAATAAAAAGCACATATGAGAATTTCTGTGTGGATGGATTCATGAAAAACACATTGTAAAGCAGTCGGCAGAACCAACTTAAGGTTAAATGGCATTGTAGAAGTACAGACCATCCACCATGATCTCATTTATAGGGTTTTGAAATGAGTTTCTTAAAAAGCAGTGGGAAAACATAATTCTTCACCTTTTGTCTCAAACTCACTAAACTTTTCTCATTTAGAGATCCAGTCAACTTCACTGATCCATCTGTATACTTTTGCACAGAAGACGCCATCACACTCCTCTGACCAGATGTGTCGAGAGTAGTGTCATCCCCCCACTGTTACGAACCAGTGATGGTTCAGAGTTTCCACTGTGTAGCTATTTAAGGAAGTAGAAACAATCCTACTGGGAATTAGATGGTTTTCCACTGTGACCTCCCAGGTAGAGCTTAGGAAGATGGGTCAAAGGGCCTGAAATAAGGAAACCAGCAGGACGCATGCAATTATAATAACAGATTGGGCTGCGGAGGGAGTCATTAACACACTCTAGAAACTTAAGAAGAAAAAAGTGTTTGTGAAAGAAAATGTGCTCAGTGTTAACTTTTAAGGCCAAGGTGCAAAGGTAATTGATAATGGCTCTTTTTAACATATATACTATATATATATATATGTATATATAGAAAAGTACTGGGATTTTTTTTGTTTTTTGTTTTTAAACTATGTCAGATTGTACAGGCTGAAGCTTCGCTTGGTTATGGTAGCCTCTTTGACAGGATCTTGCCATGAAATGTGAGTCTCATCTTCATCCAGCTCTCTGTGCGATCTCTTCAGCATTCCTTCCTTTTTGTTGTCATGGTGCCAGCCAGACAGCTCTGCTGTATATAAGGTCCTCCTCTTCTGAGTCCTGAGCCAGAACGACAAAGAGAGTACAACCTTCTGCTACACCACAGAGAGGAGCGAAGTGAGAATCCTGAACTAAGGGACTCAAATCAGCTCCAGTGAACTGAACTGAAGACGACTTAACTCTTAACTTAGCTTTTTAGAGTTTACATATTTTTGAATCTGCTCTGAATAAAAAGAACATGGACAAGGCGGTATTTATTTTCGTCATTACAGCACAGGTAAGTGTTATAGTTGCTATAATACTTTGTTTTATTTATCTTTTCACTATCAAAACTTTCACTACTACAATATTTTCCACACTCTGGATTAAGATTAAGACTCGTCATTCTCTTTTTTTTTATCATATTGGAAAGTTAAAGAAGGATGTAATCGCAAAACTTTAAATTGTGATATTGAATTTTCTTAAATTGATAAACTGGAAAATCTAAGTTAGTATTTTTTTTATCCACAACTGAGTTCACTCTCACTTAGCAAGTAACTGTCAAGGTTTAATTTTTTTACCAGATTTGATATGATAAATTTGTGCGATAAAATAATTCACTTGTTCACAGCTAGTTGTCTTGATTAGATGTGAGAGAATGAGATTCACCGCCATGTAAAACAACCCATTTTGTCTTCCACTCAGGTTTTTACACTAGGCTTGTCCCAGGTGTGCCCCCGCAGATGCCAGTGCCCTCGAGAGCCCCCCATCTGCCTCCCCGGTGTGCCCCTGATCCTGGACGACTGTGCCTGCTGCCTGGTTTGCGCTGGTCAAATTGGGCAGGTCTGCTCTGAAATGAACCCCTGTGAAACACGTAAAGGGCTGCAGTGTGATTACTCAGTGGACATCCACAAGAGGACTGGTATCTGTGCCGGTGAGTGGGGAGCTGTTAGGGCTAGTTCACATGCTAATCCTGATTTTAATAACGTGTGATTATCATTTCCCTATTTGTAACACCCTCTCTCACTGTTTTATCTCCTTCCTTCAGTTAACGTGGGTAATGTGTGCATTTTGGACGGTTCTGTCTATCAGAACGGCCAAACATTCTTCCCCAGTTGCAAGTACCAGTGTATGTGTCACAACGGGCAGATAGCTTGTGTGCCACGCTGCAACTTGGATGTCATGCTGCCTGGGCCAGATTGTCCCATGCCACGCAAGGTCCAGGTGCCCGGCGAATGCTGTGAGAAATGGGTGTGTGAGCCACAGTCTGAGGCCAGTGCTCTGGGGGGCTTTGCCATGGCGGGTGAGTAGACTGCAAGCAGGATGATACGAGATGCACAGACACATACCTATTCCTCTTTTGACGTTAGTGTCACTCAAGTGTGAGACGCAATTCTGAGAGGTTACGTAAATTTCTCTGGCCTAGTAGGGTCAAGGTAGCAGGAATCACGGAAGTAAAGAAAAGTGGAAAACAGAGAGAGAAAGAAGGAGAAAATTCAGAGGAAAGAAAACCAAGTCTACATCAAATGTCAAAGTCTAAAATCTGTAAAGAGCAATGTGGTAGATAATTATATCCAATCAAAACATGGTCAGAGCTATGTTAAGAAAAACACTGATGCTATTTTTTAGAATATGTTTTCAAACTAGTATAAAAAGGCAAACAATCAATATATTTCTTTAAAGCTAAGCTTGTGGGAAGATACTTTTTCATCTATCCCTCTGTCCTTCTCTTTGTCCTTCAGCCTTCCGTCAGGAGGAAACGGTGAGCTTTAATGGTTGGGACCCTAGCTTAAACTGCATTGAACAGACTACAGAGTGGGGGGCGTGCTCTCAGACATGCGGCATGGGGGTGTCCACCAGGGTCACAAACAAGAACGACCGGTGTGAGATGGTGAAGCAGAGTCGGCTGTGTATGATCAGACCCTGTGACGACCAGCAGGAACAACTGACATGGCTTACACCAAAGGTACTTTTCATGATTTATTGCTTCAGCTTCTTTACATGTTAGTTGCATGAGAGTAAATAGACTGCTGTGCATTTTTAGTCAGCAGCAAACAGCACTTACAGTGAAGATTATTGTATAAATATATCTTCCTCTTCCAGCAGAGAGGCAGCAAGTGCCAGAGGATGGTGAGGAGCGACAGAGCCGTTCATCTCTCCTATAAGAACTGCACCAGTGTTCAAGCCTACAAGCCTCGCTACTGTGGCTCCTGCTCAGACGGCCGCTGCTGTACCCCCCACAGAACCAAAACCACCCTGGTTGAGTTCCAGTGTGCCAGCAGTAAAATCACCAGGAGGCCGGTCATGGTGATTCTGACCTGTGCCTGTCACAGCCACTGTCCCCGAGACAATGCTGTGTGGCAGCCATCAGAACTTGTATACGATGGCATGAGAGTATAGTATGTAGAGTATGATATTTCTAAATACAAACAGTGAGGTCCAGATTGTGGCTGATGACTGCAAATTGTTGGAGTTCTCTAAAATATGGGTTGTCTTTACCCAAGATTTTAGATCAAAGCAGTCCTCTACTGTACCGTCAATGTATATATACATATCCACACAGCAAAAAGACATATATACAGATTGGTACTGGTATTCATGAAATGAAACCTCTTTTTAGTTTAAAGTAATGGAGATTTAAATATCTCTGTATCTCTCCTGGAGAGGGATTTTACTGTGTAAGATCCTGTGAACAAATACGTTGTTTCTTAACTACTATGAAGTACAATTAAAGCACTTAAACCATGTGATATATGCAGCCAACCCTATTCTGGACATCAGGGAGAGAGTACTGCAATTAATTCACAACAGACTGTGCTGGAAAGTTGTTCCGTAGGTTTTGACGCGTCATTGTCCTGGAATGTTATTATGTTGTGAAGGTGGGTTGTACGACAGCCTCTGTTCAAGAGGTTTAATAGTAGGAAGTTTAACTGTCGCTGGTTCATGGAGAATAAGTGTCACGGCAGAATGATAGTAAACAGAAAACCAGAACGTTTTGTTCAGCCTGAGTTATGAAAATGCATGTTTCTGCAGTGTAATGTTGCCAAGAATGTCTTACTTCACTTTGAAGCTTTGGCTCCTCGTGCTGTAATCGCACTGATAGAAAAAAAAGAGCAGCCACACAGCAAGGTTAATAAACAGAGGTGATCAGTAACTTTATTACTCACACCGCCATGACAATTCTCCCACTGCAGGACACATTTCTGAAATAAGTGAACTGTGTACTTTGACATGGTCCCAAACAGGGGCTCAGCCTATGAAAGAGAGGTCACCGTGGTGTCTTAGTGTTATTTCTAACATCTGCCTGAAATCTTACCCTCTTAGCAAAATACACAATCCCATCAATTAATGCAAATCTTACTTGTGTTTTTATTTTATTTTAAGTTTAAAACAGAAATGATTTCCTAGTTGATTAAAAGAAATGTACATAACAGCTGTTTTTATGGTAGCTTGTTTGACTGAGTGTGTATCAAATACACAATGTTAATCATGTAAACATGAATTGTATATTTTGATATGCGATTTATTTCTTACTTGTGTTATTCTTCATTCCGCTTTTTTTGTATCTGTCTGAAAAACATCTCAAAACATGAATATTTGAAATAAAGGTGGCTTTTTAAAATGATGCAATACTCTCTTTACTGTCACTTGATAATAAATTAATTGTGTGAATTTTAAATGGCAGTTGGTGGCTGGAAAGAAGCAGCAGCTTGCATTAGGTGACTCAAGGGGGAAACTATGAATTTACAGGATCTTAAGAAGTGCAACTGAGAGGAAAGAATGATGCACATCTCAGATAGAAAAATAAGTAGTTTCCAAGACTTAAACTTTAGATAAACTCGGCATAAAGCTTCCATGAAGCACTAGTCTTGTGTTGTTTGATGTGTAGCTGATCTATGCCCTACTAACAAATGTGACCTTTGTGGACATGTTATGTGGGTCATTTAATGGCATCTTAAGTGTATTTAATCCGTTGGGTAAGTTTTATTGAAAGATTGCTTTATCTGAAAATTGATTATTTGAAATAACATAGAGACCACGATATACCTATATACATAAGAATTTAATATATAATTGTCTTTTACTTTGCTCTGCAATTTGAAATCTAAATGCATGCATTGAATGTCTCACACATCTGGTTTCGGGATAGACCTCTTCCTGGGGATTCCCTTTGAGAGGATTTAAAGGATTTCCTTCTCATGGGATTCAGGAGTTACCAATTTTAACAAACCCTGCTGACAGAGGGTGGTGACCCCTAGACATTTTGTCCTGACCCCAGCCAGGAAGGTCACAATGGAAACCCCAAATATTCCCTGTGGGACTGGTTGTTTTTCTTGAAATAGCCTCTCTGTGGAAACTTAAGTCAGTGGGAACTGGCACTGTGCTCAACACATGATTACAGTTTTGACAGTTGTGTTTCTGCAGAGAAGTGTGTTCTATTTGGATCTTGGATTCAACACACTCTCATACATATGTCACCATCACTTACTCAGGAAATATTATACAGATTGAAATTCTTCTTTTTAAATGATAGAATTGAAATAAATTGATGATTAGAATAAAAAAGGAGAAATCACATACATGTGCATACACACAAATGTACACCAGTGTTGTCTCCATTCTCCCAGAAGAATGTGCCTCAACCTTCATGCAAAGATGAAAGAGCTCACTTCCATAGTTTACAGTTGTCAAAGTAAACTGTGGTTAGTGATACTAAAAAAAGCATCACTAACCTGTTAATTTAGTTAGTACAAATAGTTAGTATAATATGTGGATGATTTCAACAAAATGTATTCAAAGGTAGGCTATGACACAAATACAGATAAATATGGTGCTTTGAGCTATAGCTTTATATACACACACATATAGATAGATAGATAGATATATAGATAGATAGATAGATAGATGTAGGTCATTGCATATCTTTATCTCTACATAAAGACCTCTAAAGGGTGAAGCTGAATATGGATTGGGTGTTCCATTGTCTACATGAAATCCACTGAGGGCTGTTGAATACATTGCTCCATCTAGTGGTCTCTTTGTCACCATGCATTCATTCACAAATTCCAATCAAAAACACACAGACAGAACGGATTCTCCGAAAATGTGTAATTTATTGTTTATGAAAACTTATCATTTTGTTACACAAAGCTCAAGTTTATGCGACAGATATCTTTCTTCCCATTCACCCCTCCTCCGCTTATACGGTCATCACAGTGGAAAAGTGTTACGTGCATTTAATCTCAACTGATTATTATAAAAAACATTGTACCTCGATGTGTATAAAGTCAAATACATCTGCCATTGCACATAAAAAAAATGTTAATAAAACATCCAGCAGCCAAGCTTTTTGTGTTCAGATATGATTAGATTCACATGCATCAGAATCTGCTCTCTATTGTAGTAAAAGGTAATGAAACATCCAAATTAATGCAAGTGTCATAAAAATAAAAGCAACAAAGCAGAATAATGCATTTGAGGATTCGGATATCTTCTGAAGACCCCTTCTTAGCCTCTGCACCCCGCTAACATCCTCAGATGAGCCAGGGCAAAAGAATAGGAAAGTTCTCTCATTGAATTGGCAGCCAGTACAAGAGTACATCAGGATTGCATTTCCAACATCAAAGAAGGACACCAGTCCATTCTCATTATCTACAAAAACCAAGACTCTGTCAGGGTTCCTGCTATTCCCCAACTTGATGATCCAGTTTTCCGCCCTGTAGTTTGGCGTGAATGTCCTCCCTCCTCGCATCGACCCAGCCCTTCCCTTGGTTCGAACCCCGTAACAGAATCTCCCTTGTGAACAGCCCCTATTTTGAGGAATGCAGGAACATCCACAGATAATGTGTGGGTCTTCTGTGGAGTACAACTGAGGAACAGGATCTGGCAATTGATTAGACGTCATAGGGTTCGCTTTTGTTGCACCTCTGGCATTCTTTCTGTTCTTTTTTCCTCGCATCTGTGGAATTTCCTGAACAGCAGCTTTTTTCTTCCCCATCTGAGCCCTTTTGTCTACATACTCTTCCTGTAAATAGACTGTATCATGATCGCCATGATCCGTGCACAGGACACAAACACGAGTGTTGTCATTCCTGCAGAAGAACTCAAAAATCCGGTTGTGTTTCTTGCAGATTTTGTCCTCCAAGTTGTGCACAGGATTAGTCAGTTTGTGTCTTTTTAAGGCATCAACTCTCCGATGAGGCTCTAAGTGCGTTTCGCAAAAAGAAGCCAAACACATCAAGCAGGTCTTACATGCGCGGAACTTTTTGTCAAGGCAACAGTCACAGGGCACCTGTCCAGGTTTTATTGATGTGGAGCTATCGCCTGGCAGGTGATGTTTCTTAAAATTCTCGACAACTTCCCTGAATCCTGTGTTGATACAAAGTTTGAGCCCTTTGTTGAACTTTTCATTGCATAATGGACACTGACATTGCTCCTTGCCTGCCCAGTGCCTGGTGAGACAGGCTTTGCAGAAGTTATGCCCACATGGGATGGAGACAGGCTCGGTGAAAACATCCAGACAGATTGAACACAGGAACTGATCTTCAGACAGGAAACTGCTGGATGTGGCCATATCTAAAGGACAGGTTTTAAAATGATGACCTAATATTGATATCAAGTAGTTCATAAGGGCTACTGGTAAAAGAAAAACAACAAAAACTGAAAGTAACAATTACAAATGACAAAATCAGACCTAAACTCTGCTTGATTTGACTCTGTAAACTGAGGTTTAATAAAGATATCTAATACATAAGTTTGAATTAACCGTCAAATAAAGACAACTTACAGTACTTCAATATGATTAGAACAGTTTAACTTCAACTATGGATGTGGAAGCTCTACGTCTCTCACCTTCATAAGAGAATATTGGGCGCTAAGAACATAGACATAATATACGCAGTGATACGAAGGGAGAGAAAATAGCGCCAAGCGATTGTGAGGTCTGACTTTTTCCTGCAAAACGATTTAGTGATGCAAATGTATTACTCTTTTGAACGCATATTGTTTTGAGAAGCAAAACGCTTTATTTTTTAAACCCCAGCCAACTAGCCGGACTACCTTCATCAACGCCAAAACGAGGCTGGAACTCGGCTCACAGTACGCAGCAGGGGGTAAGAAAATGGTCATAAATGATATTGCTAATATGGGATGTCATACAGCTTCATGTCAAAAGAGGCGAACTATCCCTTTAAGATTATTAACACCATAATTATGATTAAGGTATGTGTATGATTATAATGTATTGAAAATATTTTAAAGATTGTAAACAAAATTAAAAATAGCCCTTGAACCTATAGAAAAAGGAAGCAGAGGCTGCTTGTAAAGAGGCAGACTACAATAAGGCGTGCCCAGCACCACTACTCACCACTAGTGTTACACAGCGGTCCTCACATCACACGGTACAATTTATATTGAGCTTCTACTCTCATGCAACAACATCAAGGGACCTCAACGCAATTGCTTATCCTCCCCACAATCCAGCACTCTGGTCCTGAAAGAAAGAGAGCTAACACGAAAGAATCATAAGCAACCAAAATGAATCAACACAACAGAAACAATAAACCGAAATACAAGTAATCCACTTGGATTAACCAAATATTCAAATTACTAAAGCAAAAATGACACTGAAACAATGAAGTTATCAGTAAATAGAACAATTCAATAAAGAAGCAGACCTAAACAGATAGTAAAGCAAAACGAAACCAAAAGCAAATGGGTTAAACAAAACAAGACAAAACAGGATAAAAACAGCTAGACAAAAACAGGGCAAAGGCTAAACAGAACTCGGCAAAAATTAAGGTTAGCCAGGCTCACCACTACTGGACAGATCAATAAGGGCTGATAACCACTCACCACCACCTGGGAGTCTTGAGTGCAGGTTCCAGGAGCCTCAATGCCAAAACTTTCAGAATGGAACAGAGGATGCTTAGCAAACAACTGTTTAAAAAATAATAATAGTAAAAGGCTTTGCATGCAAGATAATTCAGCTACCTAGCAGGAGGCCACAATAAGGAAGTCACAGCAGGGGACGGATAGGAAGTGAGTTAGAGGGCGGTGAGCAGCTCATGCAGGGCTTTATGCTAACTAGCTTTCATGAGAGGAAGAGTCAGACCAGGGCTGCATTCAAGAGCTCAACTCCATTTATTTATTTAGCCATTTAGCTCAGTCAACACACTTCTTGGGAAACAAGAAGCACTGGACACATTTCAGCTGGCGAATTTTACTTTAAGAAATTAAGAAATTGATTTGTTCATTTTTCCTGTAAAAATTTTCTTAAGGCAACACAAATAACAATCTATTGTCTAAACATTGAAAATGTGTTAAATCAAACCACCTTGCATCTGTTTGCACTATGAGGACACAGATGTACTCGAAGGTAACCTGGTATGAGAACATGCTGCTGACGCTAAAGATCCATGGTAAGCGGTCGATTCCGCTCAGAAAGCTGGAACATTGTTATAACTGAAGGCTTTGTTCACGTTTCACTGCTCCAGATTATATCGATTGCAGGTATGTCATTTGACCACAAACTCTCAGTTCAGCTGACTTGCTGTTAAGTGCATTGAGTTACCAATCACCCCAATGAAAAGATCAGAATCTAAATATCTGGGTCCATGACAAGGGCGCAAACTACTAGCTCTAGGAGAATTGTCTCCGCTTCAGTTTCTACGCTGTATCCCGACATCTGTCTGTAAAAAGAAAGAATGGAAGAATGAAATTAAAGTACGGTTAAAATAAAGAATTTGTGTATTTTATTCTGAGAGCTCTGCAGCACGCTCAAGTCAAACAGCTTTTATACAGCCACATAAAAACAAAGAATGGTTACATGAAAGTAGACATCGTCATCCAGAGTTATGAAGCCAGAAAATTTGCATGCACTTCATTGGCCAAGGACATCTGGTGACATTTGACAGTATAATTATTATCTAGGTTGTGGAGAGAACACTTTTCTCTCACGGAATATTCTGATCCACTCGGATCATACTTCAACATTATAATAAGAGCACAATAAATGAGTAAATGTATTTATCACGATTTTCTCCAAAAAAGCGAATCCCTTCTCCTTTGTTAAATCATTTATTCCTCAATATTTTCTCTGGCAAAACAACTTTATACTATCAGTCTATGGTGATTTTTTACACAACATGAAACTGCAACACAAGACGGCTGTGGTAGCAGACTACAGTAACTTATTAAACGAGACAGTGAACAATAAAAGAACCCGTAGCCTTCTCTGTCTTCTGTCTTTGAATCAAAAATTCAAGTAAACAAAAATTTAATGAAAGCTCATGTGAACAGCAACAAAAGACACACTTATGACTTACACAGACAAACAACACTAAAATCGACCAATTCACCAATCTCCAAATCAGCTCCAAAGTAAAGTCTATTGTGAAACCTGCATCCATCTTTTGACTCATTTGGTTATATTCTGCCTGAAATCATGTTTCAAAGTGATTTATAAAGACTATTTTTGCACATATGTAGGATTTAGAAGAAACCAGTGTTTGATTAAATGTATGGTTTGTTTATATTAACTCATGTGACTTTTTATTCACACATTAACCATTTGCTTCAAAAGCTTTTGTTTTCTTTGCTTGTAAAAGAAACCTCTGAAGCCCTCCCATGGCCATAACTCTGTATAGAGGATTTTTTAAAATTTTTTATATGTGGCTTCCCATTTCATTTGTGCTACTTGAAAAGACTTGCACGCAAGCACGTGCTAATGCAGGACACATTGATGCAGCCAGTTTGATGCTCTTCGTCTGATAGACGTTTGTACAGAAGAAAGTAAAGATTGTACACGAGTAACAGATGTCAATGATGGAAGATCTCAAATTTCTTTCTCTCTTTTTGAGAAAGCTCCACAGGGAACAATTAAATCCTGAAAGAACACATACTATATTGATGCAGCATATGGAAATGAATCTTTCTCTAGCCTTATCTCTGACAAGCAGTCTGTCTAATCAGTAGCAAACTTGCAAAAGTTTTTCCTTGGTGCTTTTGTTGCTCATCCCAGGTAAAAGTAATAAATGAAAAGTGAGATGATCAATAGACATATACAATGAAGGTTGAGAGAAGGAAGCGAGGAGTAACGAAGACAGGTGAAACGCAGAGAGGTAATGAGGAGGACATTGGAGAGGAGTCAATGCAGTAAAGATTAAAGAAGTGGATGGAAAAGAATTATGGGAAAAAAGGAGAGAGGAAACAAAGTTTGGAGAGTGCATTTGTGAAAAAGCTGAGAAAAGCTGAGTCAAAACATTTATTAATCAACCAATCTAATCATCCAGTTAAAAACAAGACATCATGCTTGACGCTTCTCTCAAAGAACGCATGTCACAACGCTCATCAGCTGAGCACCTCACTCTTCTGATCATCCCAGAAATCCACTGCACAGACCTTCCAACACAACAGCCATTGGTTTTACACGAACAAACCTCTCCGCAGCTGCTCCTCGTTGCAATGAAAACAAAATGTGTGATCAACATGCTGAGCTGACTTAGTATTAAAAATAAAGATTCATTAGCAACCTTTAAATACCAAATACCTTCATGTTTGTTTGTGTTGAAGGTCATTACAGCGGGGAATGTGCGCTTCACTTGATTGCTCATTTCCACATAAAAGTAAAAATCAGCTGTGGCTCCGACACCTCATTAAACCAAAACATTTCTCTTGTGCGCTCTCTTCTCAGAATGAGTTAGCTAATCTTTGGCGCAGCTCGGTCATAATGATCTGATGTAGTTCATGGGGCGGGCCTGTAATGAAGCTTGGCTCCAACACGCATGCAGCATTCCTGTTCCAGATTTCCATGATGATTTCACAATTTGGTTAATTATGACTCACTCAGGATCAGGTTTATTTTTCCATAGTATTTGCTAATATCCTTAGAAATCAGTTAAAATCTGCTTTTATTTAGAGCTTTTTTAAAAAGAAAAACAATGTAATTCTATATTATCTATTCTTTTAAAGTCATTTTAACCACACTGCGACAGATTATACAGTAACATTGATCAGGAACATTGGCTGAATTAATCAAACAAACCTGCACCTACAAATGAACCTTTGACCAATGTTGAGATTATATCATTAGTCAGTTTCATCATACAGTAGTAGACAAATTAAAACAAAGCAAGCAAAGAAACAAAAAAACAATCAAAAAGGAGAAACTCAACCTTTTTTAATAGCATTATCTAATATTCAAGCCATTCTTCCACATCCACAAGGCATTAAGACATAATTCTATGCGTATATTTAGGTCGCCCGGCCCATGTTGCAGTTCAAATACATTTTTTCAGCAAATAATGTCATTATCCAAGCATATAAAAACTATGTAAATGAGAGCTTCCTTGATAAAACATTGACTGTACACTGTCAAACATGAAACGGAATGACAATTAGTCCAACATGTGAAAAATGGAGGAAAAATTGTATAGAAGTATTTATTGTGAACTGAGTTAAATTCCAATAATTTACAGGCGTAAAGTAAATATGTTTCAAAATGAAACATGTAGCCTATTAGTGCTCTGTCTTTACTAATAGAATATATTGCGTTTTATGGCATCAACATTAAATTAAATACATTTTTATTTAGAATACTTGTATTTGCTTTGCCGGCCTGTGTGGATTTACTCTCACTTACTCTCACTCAAGACTTAGATAAAGTCTTGAAAAGTCCCCAGTAGGTGTCGCTGCGACACTGCTGAGAAATCCGTGAGCTCGAGCCAAGTTTCCATCATCCGTTGGTTACTAAGAGAGGGATGCAGAGCTGCAGAGTGACAGTTTGACAGTGGGAGAACATAGTCGACAGAGCAAAACGTTCCTTCATCCAAAGAGATTTTGCGATGTTTCTAGCTCTTACAGTAGCAACAACCATTAGAGATGAAGCTCCCTTGTTGTGTTTGTTTCCATCTTTTCTCATGCCTCTCTGTCACTCTTTGCGCGTGACTCACAAAGCGTAAAAATAATAACAGAGATAGAGAGCAAATCTTATGAGGGGGGCTTTACTTGCCAGAGCTTCCTAACAAAACGTAGCCTACTTTTTCTCTTGGATACATGAAAACCGGCAGAGGCGCATTCCTGTACGCGCGTAACCGAACCCACTTGTAAATGACGTGAACGCGGCTTGTACAGTACAGCTGGACTCACTAGACACGTGAAGAGTGGAAATCAGTTGTACTTATGCTACAAATCCTTATTTTCAGAAAGCTACTATCGTGAAGACGTAGCCTGCATTGTTTCCTTTCACTTCAGTTTCATATGGCCAAATTGATTGAATCACAAAACAAACATGTAGTTTAAATCAGAAACACTTTAGTTTCCTCTTTAGAACAGAAAGTAAATCAGTTAAGCTTATTTTGGCATTGCCGCGTAGCCACTTATATCATCGCATGTTATATGTCTGACCTGTAAATGCAGGCTGTTGGATTTATGTAAAAATATATTTGGTCCGCGTTTGCAGCGTTTACTCTGAATTAATGGCATCAGATGCATCAGTTAAACGAATAACAGATTTAGTGAATGTAGAATGTGAGGATGGGATCGGTTTACACTGTGTGGGTGGGGAGGGGGGGACTCCACCCAACTGATAGGATCTTTGGGCGGGCGTAACGGAGCAGCCTGTGCTGAGAGGGCTCCGGCTGGCCGCACGGGACGCTTTACAAGTCCCACTGAAAAACTTCACGGGGGCAAAGTCCACCCAGACCTCAAAGGAGGCAGGGTGCAAGTGGGTGTGTGAGAGCGCTGGGAACTTAATCACATGTGATTTTTACAGAAATGCTCCAAAGATGGCGATGGTAGCAGCGGCAGGAGCCTCGAGTGGCTCTGGGGTGCATAAAAGTGGATTTGTGGAGGTTTTGGTACGGGAGCGGTGGCACAAAGTTGTGGTCAACTTGAGCGAGGAATCGCTTACGTTGAGCTGCGAAGAAGGCAGCGTTAACGACAACATCAATTCCAACGGTGTTACCAATGGATCTTACCTAGACAACAGTAACACTAACTCCAACAATGGTCCTCAAGCTGCGCGCACTGCGTTCACTGACCTCCCGGAGCGAGTGCCAGAGGCAATCGCCAACAGAAAGCGGTGCGTCAAGGTGGCCAAGCAGGAAGTCGGGGGACTCGGTATAAGCATTAAAGGAGGGAAGGAGAACAAAATGCCTATCCTCATAAGTAAGATATTCAAGGGGCTCGCAGCTGACCAGACCCAGGCTCTCTATGTCGGGGACGCCATCCTATCTGTGAACGGTATGAACCTGCGGGACGCGACCCACGACGAGGCTGTGCAGGCGCTGAAACGAGCCGGGAAGGAGGTGACTCTGGAAGGTAGGCACAGTGTAGACAGATGTTGTGAGAGAAGATCACAGAAACAGTGGGGATTTTGAAGAAGAGTGTAGGGTCAATGTAAGCCCAGAGTTTTTCCACCCACAGTCCGAGGAGATTAAAGATCTTTGTGTGTGTGAGCATATTCTTGTGTTGGACGTCGTTGACCTCACTCAAAGACCCCAGCCTTCACTTAGGAAAACATGCAATGTGGGGTTGAAAGCTTCCGATTGTTTTGTGCGTCTTCTAGAGTAGGTCAGTTATTGTCTGTACATTTAAGAAAAAAAAAAAAAAATCTGATGATGACTGCATTTACTGTCCCAGATAATTAGACAGCGGGGACTCACCTACCCCCCTAAAATCCCCTCCGGAGAGAGAGACACTGGTTAATGATGGTCATTTAGATACCTACCTTTACCTTTATATTGTCGTAGAGCAGTTAATGTCTTCACTGTCGTTACGTGGTCTGTTCCAGAGTGAAAATTATTAACTAGTTTGGAAACTGGTCGCAGAGTGATTTACTTATATAGCATAGAACAGTTGAGATTTCCGGACGCAGTTATAATGCAACAGAAAGTGCAGAAAACGCAAAAGTACGCTGAAAATCATTGCACAACAGTGTCTAGTTCTGAGTTTTTGAGCAACCAAGACAGTAAGAACAAAGCAAATCTCTCAAACACACCAGCACGCACGACATCTTCTCTAATATGCATAAGCAAGCACAGTGATGATCCTTCCCGTGGGGACACACTGGCTGCACTGCAGAGGGAAAAGCTGGTCCCAGCTGGGAACTTATGGAGATGTAAAAGAGAGGAAGAAGTGAAGGTGCAGGGGGGAGGGAGAAATGAGAGGATGAGGGGCTGAAATGTGAATTTAATGGGGTAAGTGCAGAGAGTGTAAGATGGATGGACTGAAACGAAGAGCTAACAGGGGAGGTAAGGAAGCTGATGTAAGATAGAACTGCAAGGGTTAAAGTGAAGATAACCAAGAAATGATGCTTCTACATAAATGCAATTTAACACAGATCATTTGCATTTAGGAACGCTCCAAAATGTAAAAGACATGTATAATGTGCCTGATGCCAGCATGCTCACATTAGTTGACGTGAGTATGACGTCTGCCCTGATGTGCCAACCCCAAAAATGATATTTACTTTCTACTTCCTGAGCGTTAGCTACCATGTAAGATTTGAGAGAAGCAGATTGTATCACATGAGTAAAGAGATCACGAGGAAACATCTGATACATTTCTTAGGAGAAAGTACCTGTCTCAGGGGAGTGGTGTGTGCGCTGCGTCTTTGTGCATTATGTCGTAACTGCTCGAAAGACAATATGCATGGGCATGTTTACAGACACGTCTTCTTCAAACTCGTTCAGGAAATGTTGTGCATCTTTGGGGTAAAATAGACAGTGATTGCACTGATACAGGCTTTAAGAGGGCAGCGGTTTGACCCTGTGGTTTAGATTTCCAATTGGGCTAGTGAACCAGGGTTCAAACCCCAATGTCATGTCATTGTTCAGGTTTCCCCTTAGTGAGACTCTTGCTCTCTGCTGGCTCTACTCTGTGGTCAGCGTGCTCAAATAAGCCAAAGGGAAAGTACTTCTGGAGAGCAATCAGTGTTTTGCAGTAGTGTCTCTAAAGTCCCAGCAACTACAGCCAGTGGTGTTATGGTGTTCCTGGCAATGCAAAAGATAAGGCACATGCAATTATGTCCTAATGAAGGAGGGCAGAACATTACCAGTTTAGGCCTAATACTGTCCGGCTTGTACAGCGTACTTAAACTTGCCTTGAAGATTGTTTGCTAATGAGGTCCACTTGTAGCACAGCCTCATCAGGTTGTCTTAAAGTGAAAGCATACAGTAAGCCACAGTTGAAAAGGCTGTGGCTTGAGCTTCCTTAGTGACATTTTGACATGTCACTGCGAGCTTAAGGAATACCAGGGCTTGGATGTGAAGTAGGACTCATCCATTTTTTTTATTATTTGCTCCTGTTATTTCTTTGAATGTGACATGTCAAAATGTCTTTTTTGTGGCAAAGGCTTAATGGCCGGGTAGGTGAGAAAAGAGGCAGGTTTTGAAATTCACTCTGAAACTCACACTTTAGACCAACAACACGGATGCATCCGAAGACATATGGTTTGCGCCTTTTGCATGATTTGTTTACAGAAACTATAAAAGATGGAAGGATCAGGAGGCAGCGTGATGAAGCCAGGAAGGGGCTGTGACTGCCAGTTTTTCTCTCCTCCAAACACTTTGGCTTTTTCACTAGGATGGAAGAAATTTCTTATTAAGCATTTTGTTCTCAGTGTACTGAGGCCTCTACATGTTCCTGAGGAATTCTGTGCTGCTTTCCATATGCAAACACCTCCTCTCCTGATATCAAGCCATTGGAAGGGAAAGTTGACCCTCAATAAGTTCCAGCAGTCTGCAGTGAAGAAGCTTAGTTTTGTATTCAGCCTTACTTGTTTTTGCTGTGGTTTTCTGCTGTATTGATTGAAACTTCATTACAACCATGTGGGTGTTAAGTTTACTTTTTTTACCCTCAGCTTAAAGAGTCCTTTTGTTGAGATCAAAAGATTAATTCCTTTGAGGAATCATGAAGTTCAGCTCACTTGTGTCAATAAATGTTGTGGGATAGTCAAACAAAGACACATGTTTCCACATTTAAGTGACGTATTTCTTTTAGAAATGATGGCTACCCCATGCAAGGAGAGGTCAGATGATTTCTTTCGGTTCTGTATGTGTTAATTCTTTAAGTGAAGTGTTGGCAGAAGAAAGACTTCCAAAGATTGAGGAGGAGCTCAGAGGCTAAATGTTTTTTTTTCCTCACCACAGATTGTCTCCTAAACACACCAGTATAAAACCTTTGAACACTTACTGTACTTTGTTTTCTTTTAAGACTTGAAATTGTCACTAAGTGCTGGCTCTTCTCAAGGCCCTGAGATGACCTTTGCTGTTATATGTCAAACAAAACTGACGACTTTGTGACACAGCAGAAATGTGTTCAGCGGGCAAATTGGCATTGCTTTCATAGTAATCAGTCAAGTCCAGTTGCCAATGTACACATATTTTTTTTTTAGGATATTCAAAGCAAAGTAATGTATAATCTCAAAATTTCTTTATCTTTGAGACATGTGCAATCTGTACTTTTGTGTCTGTGCAACACAGTTGGTCATGAAAATGTGGATCTGTTCAGAAAAAAAAAATCCACACCAAAATACAAAAAACAACCAGTACACAAGTTTCACAGTGACTGGTAACTGTTATCAACCCTTACCTTCTAATTAGTGCAATGGGGGCACAGCTTTTCTGACATCACTGACAGGTGATCTCATTACAGCTGTCTTCTCCTTAAAGGAATATTCCGGTTTCTTTGGGGTGTGTGATGTAATTTTGAGTAGTCAGCATCTTACCTGCAGTAGACTGCAGTCAGAGGGCTCTTAGTTTGGAGAATCGGATGGTTTCGTGATGGACCAGCTGAAGCTAGAAGCTGCTCAGAACAGGGCTGTAAAGAAGAGCGAATATTTTCGTCATCTAAAACAACTCAAACCTGCTTGAGCTAGAGCTACTTTGTGCATTTTTACAGTATATGACTTCTGCAGCCGATAGTTGTTTGCATTGTCACTACAATGTCTGAACCGCATAATGTAGCAACCTGGACCATGCTGCTACATTAGGTGAACCATCTTCATGTAACTGTGTGCTGCTGAATTGATTTTGTGTTCAAATACACAGTAAAGCATTCACTCTCGTTGATCCAGAACTTTGAAGGTTTGAGTTCTTTTAGAAGCTGGTGAAAAATGAGCCCTTCTGATGGCCCCAAATGAAGTAACTTTTAGCTTAGCTCTAGTGTTGGGATCTCATCTGATTCTACAAACTAAGAAAACTTTTAGTTTTGTCTACTACAGGCAAGGAATGGACTTCTCATGAATACTTTAGAAAGCCCCACTTCAAAGAAACTGAAATATCCCTTTAAGGTGCAAAGCAGGTCCCTCAAAGACAACAAAGAAAATTCTCTTCCTATCCTGCAGCAACAGCTACTTCGTCCTTAAAGTTGTTCCCAGTAACCTGATGCTCAATTGGCTCTTGTCTGAAACCAGCAACACAGGTGGTGCCCAAGAAGGCAGTGACCTCTGTAGTACATTCTTACACCTCCGTTTTTCAATATAAACAGTGGACAACTGTAAGTTTATGTGCAAACATATATATATATATATATATATATATATATATATATATATATATATATATATATATATATATATATATATTTATAAAAAAGTCTTGATAATAAGATTAACTTTAGCTGCCATTTCAAGAAAGGGGAAACGGGTGCAAATTCTTATGTCAAACCAAGGAGATAAAGTTGTCAGAATCCAGCATGGCAATCCAAAAACTTTGGATACTGGATACTTTGAATTTAAATGCTATCCCCCTGTCCAAGGTTTTCAAAAGAAGATCAATTTCATGGGAATAGAACACATTGTTTTTGTAGAGAGGCCAAAGTGGATAGAAAAATCTGTTTGTAAAACTATCTGGTGTTTCTGTGGAAAAGTCCCTTATCTATTTATTAATTTATTTCTTTGTTTTTTTGGTGCTACCGGAGAAAAAAATAAAATCAAACAGTAATACAATATAAGGGCTTTTTTGTGAAATTGCCCCAGAAATGAATGTTTGTCACATTTAACAGGCATTTTGGGGGTCCGAGGGGTTTGGTGGTGAGCAGCACACATGACTATCGAGCTGAAGACCTCAGTTTGACTCCTTTCCCAACCAGTAGTATTTAGATGAACTTGTAATTGTATATCATTTGTAAATTCAAATGCCATTTTTGTTTTTTGTTGATGTTTCCACTCGCTTACCGTCACTGTTAGGTGGGTTTACACATTAAAGACAACTTGTTTAAGGTTAGAAAAAACATCATGGCTTAGAATGTACATTTTGATAACTAACTTCATCAAAATATGCTTTTCCTGGATTACGGCGTGACAACTCTCGCACCTTGTACAAAAAGAAAAACTTCTTGAAGACACTCACTAAACATCCCACTGACATACATTACTTTGAAAGATGCGCTGAAAGGCACGAAGAAATGCAGAATTCATGTCCACCCGCACCAATACGGTTGTGTGTTTTGCGACTACCGGCTACATGCATGCAGGTCCAGTAACAAAGTTGAGCGGGAAGTGGTAAAATAGTCTCAGTCTCCACAGCATTGTGTCACCATGCACTGCATTGCCATTATGGGACAGGAGAAAGCAAACTCACTTCTGTAAATCAAACCATATTACAGGAACAGCATCCCTGTAAATGGTGAGAGCCTGCTTTGGTGGAAAAAGCTGTCAAACATACAATGTCCCTGTCATAATGTCCCCGTTCCTGTTTATGTTCTTTATACATTCATCCCACAACCCTCACAGACCTGCCTTACTGCATGCTGTTGGTTTTTCATTTACATTCTCCTTGGGCACTGCAGTTTGGGTTTCCCTGATTTCTGTATTTTCTCTATGTTATCTTACTGTCTGATTAGGTATAAGCACAAAAAATGCTTTTGCTAAGAAAATATGATGTTTTGGCTTGAATTGGAACTCTTCACAACCCTGCTCGTTACTGACTGGGTAAAAATGTCAAAAGTGATTCAGCTCTATTCCGTATTGTTGAATCAAATACATGGAAAGCGTATTGCAGACAGATGGGCCTCTTCTCTGCTTGTCTAAATATTTTCAGTTCCCATTGCAACTCTCTTTTATCCTTTTTCTAGAATATTTACTCAAGTCGACATTGAAAATCCAACCAAACAAATCCTTCTTTTTTGGCATTCTGATTAATTAGGATTACGCCTTTATTTGAATCAAAACACTGCCCCTCTTTGTGTTAGAAAGGGAGTTTTATCAAACGTTTTTCATCCTCTGCATTTTTTTTACTTGTAGTTTACAAAAACTTTATCAGGTTTACCTTCCTAAGTTATTTTGATTTGGGGCTACTTTACCATTTTCAGTTCACTTGAAGCACAAATCTTACCCGCAGATTTTATCAGTTGTGGGAAGCTAAATACACTAATTTTAACTCCAGAAGTTGTGTGGAAACGCCCATCATGTTTAATTTTGAATATCTCTCTACAGATTACATGAAAGGACTCTCTCACACACACACACACAACTCTTATCACAGTGGAAATGGCCTCAGATAAAGCAGATATTTGACCAG
Organism: Odontesthes bonariensis; assembly: GCF_027942865.1. Lineage (NCBI taxonomy): Eukaryota > Metazoa > Chordata > Actinopteri > Atheriniformes > Atherinopsidae > Odontesthes > Odontesthes bonariensis. The sequence goes on from NC_134510.1 coordinate 19,330,984, forward strand.
GCATTATTCACTGCATGCATGCAACAGCATTGGTAAGCATAAACATAGAAGCAGTAGAAATGAAGAATTAAAAAGTCAGAGTACAATACAGAACACCTGCAGTTCTCCAGCAGGCAGGATGTGAGTCAGTGTCCTGTAAGTTCTCCTGTTCAGTCCTCCAAGCTGAACCTGTCATCACCTGACATCTGGAAGAGTGTGTGCATGTGTGTGCTGCTGTCAGCAGTCTGAATGCATGAGTGTGTGTCTGTCTCACTGTGTGTATTCATGTGTGCTAATACAGCCATCAGCAGTGCAGTCTAGACTGATGCCACTGTTTGTGCGTGCGTGTGTGTGTAAAAGAGTCGGTGTGTCTACTAGTTGACTGTTTATGTCATTAGAGAAAATAGCATCTCCTCTCTTTGTTACAGCTTGTGCAGTCTGACTCAGAGAGGGTGATGGTAATGATAATAGCAGCAACTGCGGAGCTGCTCTGGTTATTGTTGTGACGAAGATAATAGATTGAATCACTCATTCCTCTCCTTTGTGAATGTTTATATCGTCAAAACAAGACCAAGGACCTGCAGCTAAGACTCATCTGTTTATCCTGTTGGCTTTGTGTGTAGAGAACAAAAAAACTCCCCCTCCCGGTGTAATCATTGTCTTTTTGTACATTTTGTTTGTTTTCGACGGGCTAAGTTGTGATTGTGACAAACTGAACTTTTCTGTAGAGGAGCTACGTGTCGGTTAAGAGCAGGCATAATAATTTCAATGCAATATTACCAGGATGGCTAACAATGACACAAAGTCCATTAGACACTTATTACCATGTTCGTTGAACCTGTCACAGTCGATCAGACAACAGCGTACTGTAAAATCTACCATCTGTTGTCATTGTCATGGGGTTGTGGCTTTTAGGAAGTAAGGTGGTTTATGTTGCCACATGCAGAAATAAGGGATGCTCTCTGGTTTTAAAACTGTCGATAATGAAAATGTTGCATCACGCTTTGAGCAGAGAGTAAGTTACTGGAAGTGAACAGTCTTTTTTTTTTTCAATTGGAAGAGCTGAAAAGGTTGATTATGGCACTAACAAAGAATAGATTCCATAATGACACTTTATGGCACCGTGTTTGAGCCGGCCTGAGTTTCACTAGCTTCTGTAACTCGGTGCAATCTCTCAATCAGCATGTCTTTCATCTATTTTTTTTTGTGAAACATCAATAGTTCGATTGCAGCAGTTACTATGAGATTTTGAATTATCTCTCTTTTTTTTTATGAAAGTGAGCAATGTTTTCTTTGTAAAGACATAAAGAAAAAATACGGCTCTCATTTTGGGGGGTGTGGGGACAACCTACAAACACGGCAGCATGGATTTGTCATTGTACCTTGGTATGTTCACATCCATAAAATCCACAAAAAGGGAAAAATAAAGAAATAACACTTCAGCCGTAGTATTTGCTCTATTCTTACATGTCATTGTCTGTTTTCATTTTCACTTGGACTCTTATGGGAAGCTCAATTTGGACAAACGAGGGTAATTGTTATTATTTAAGTTATTTCAGGTTTCATTTTTTATTTTTCATTTTTTGTGTAACTAAGGTGTCAGATATCATGTCTTGAGCACGCATTGTGTTGCAAACATCCACAGAAATTACCTGCTAGATTTTTTTTAAACTTAATTTCCCACATTCAATCTTTAGTTTTTTAGTTTTCACTTTTAACAGACATCATCGTCAAGCACATTTCCGGTGGTTGCCTGGTGTTGCAACAATACCCTCACCCAGCTGAACTATCTGGGGTTGATCAAGCATGAATTCATCTAGAGGTAACACTATGCCACCCACAGTCTCCTCTTCTTATCAACAGCCAACTTGAAGCAAATCTGGCGGCCTCGGCAGTTTTGAGGGGCCTGCTGGCTCCTGTGATGCGCTAGGCGGCCTGGAAGAGAGACGGATGTGCAGAAGTTTGATGGTCTTGGTAGAATGTCGCAGACACCTTGCAATTTTATGCAGTCGTGCTTGGCTTTCCGCAGGGCAGACACTATGCCCTCTAGCTCTTGTGCTTCAACAATACCCACAGCCTCTACTGTCCTGACCTCGGAAGCCACCAATGGGACTTTTGCAAATATGCCCACCTTTTGCAAATAAAGCTGGGAAATTCAAAGAAACAAGTCCCAAATATTGCTGCTTTCAGTGTGGCCCAATAAGGAGAAAACTAATTCACTGACTGGTTTACCAGTAACAGCATGAAGCATGAGCTATGAGGGATCAGATATCTTGATGACATAGCAGTGCATTTACTACGAACATTATAAAGGCGTAGATCTATTATTTGGCCTGGCTGAGGTCTGGGTGAGGCTGAAATGGCAATAAAATCCAATACAGCCTTACACTTTGTGAACAGAGGGGTGTCATTCACAGAGTCTCCATGAATTGTTAAGAACATTCATTAAAGTGAATTTGACTTTGTCAGAAACCGCAGCGCATGCGTACCGTTCACTTGTACAGTTGTGTGCACCCAATTGATTTTTTTTTTCTACTGATAGAACCGATGCTTCCGTATGAAGATTAACACAACATTTTACAGAAATACTAATGTTTTGTTATATTTGAAAGAAAGAGATTAAAATTAGAGGATGAGCTGTGCATCTTTTCTCGTGAAACACAACACCACTAGACCATTTCTTTTAAAAATAAGATGACAGTTTTATATTTCTGTGACTGTCTATTTAATTACCAAAGCATCAGTGAAATAGTAAAGATGGCAATAAGATTACTGTGTTGGTGCTGCTGTGCCTAAAATATTTAACAGGGAACGCCAGTGCTACCATAAAAAAAATTAGTCTAGAAACCTGGACGTCGTTTCAGCTTATTCTAGCTTTCCATCTTTTATGTGATTAATGGCAGTATATTGGGAGATGACATTCGATCCATCTTAATCCTCAAATGTCGAAATGGTCACTCTCCGTTATGGAGGTCAAATTTAAATGCCACTTTCCCACTGATAAAACGGTCTTCATTTTAGTTACATTGTTCGGGGAAGGCACTTTGAGCCATTGGTCAGAATCTTAAAAAAGATACTTTGAGGGGGGATTTGTAAAGCTCTTTTGTGCTGCTAGTATCCAGATATCAATCCAGGCATAAAAGGCTTCATTCTGCAGTCACTGCAGCCTATTTGTTCTTTTCCACCTCCTTGCTCTGGTTAGTTCTCTTATACTTTCTCTCCCACAGGCCTTATAAGAGGAGGTCTCCCTTTTTTCTTTTTTTTTCTCCTGTGGTGCATTTTCTCACTCAGAGAGAATCGCGCTCGGAGCATATGGTAGAAAGTCCTATCACTTCAGACCTCATTAAGTGCAGTCAAACACAATTAAATAAGAGACACAAAGAGATACTCTAATTACACCTGTTGTCATGAACTGGAGAGTATGTGTTTGTTAAGTGGGTTGTGACAGTGCAAACACACTTGCTTGTGTGTGTATTCATTCATTCACAACTGAAATCCATCCACTGTTGAATCAATACAGCAAGCACTAACACCCCCAAAATAAATAAATTTCATCAGCAAATGTGTAAGTGATGGACTGAATACAGTTCAAAAATGGCATTTGACAGTCATAAACAGAAGGGCACGAGAGCTTCTGTGGGGAGCTGAACAGCCGCAGGAGCTCATTCGGAATGGCAATCATTGTAGAAAAGCTTTAATTGTGCATGCATGCTCTGTCTTGAAAATGAGCCAGAAAAAAAATGGAAAACTGAATTGAGACTGATGGGGAGGGGTGTGGGGGCAGGCCCTTATTGGGATCTTTTGGTGTGACTTATGTACGCGCGAAGCAGTCTTGTTTAAAATAAAGGCTCAAGCCGCCAGAGCCCTGTCGTCTCCAAGCTGTTCTCCTGCTATTGAGGTTATTGTGCAGAGTTGGCTTGCGTTGGTGCGAAACAGAAACATGGCCCAAGGGAATGCACACATGTACACACTTCCGCTGTAATGATAGCAAGGACTACTCCCCATTTATTCACCCCCCACACATATGGCTCTGTATCAGGGCACAGAATAAGTTACAATTAAAAAAGAAAAACACTAATCTCTTTAGCAAGCTGACTGGAAATTCATGACTCACAAAGCAGCTATTTGGCTGCATGACTGCAGTTTCTGTCAAATTAAATAAATGTGAAAAATAGTGAGTGGCTGGTTTGCAATGGAGATGGCTTTGCTGTATGAGTGTAACTGAAAAGGATAATCAAGCCTTTTTTTCAGCTTGCTTCATGTTGTCTTCTCTGTTTGTTTTTTTAACAGCATGAGACATAAAGAGAAAACCACAGTTTGGTTTCCATGAGGTAGCTTCTCACATGCTATAGCTCAGCTGTGCACTTTCATTTAGGGGGAGGTGCCTTGTCACTACAGGCTGTAGCTGCAGTGTTATGCCCTAATAAAACATAAATAAAAGTATTTAGATTTTCTTTTCCTGTAAGGAGCGCAGTGCTTTCCACTGTTTTAAAAATGAGTCTGTGCCCTTGATGTGCATGATAGAGAATCCTTTTAAAATCAAGCCAGAGCCTAAATGCATGATTCCAAGTTATCAGTATAAATTCCTTCCTCACGAAGACTTCACCTGTGTCATGTTCTTCTTTTGCTTCATCGTGTTTAGCAAAAAAATAAATAAATCGTGGTTGCAGACAGTGTGTGTTCAAGCTCTCAAAGGTCTGTTTCTAATCAGAAAATCTTAACTTGTTTTTTAATTAAATTCTTAAATTCTTATCTTATAAATGGATGGCTCTTTACAAGCAAAACTAGACATGCTTGTCATCATGTGTCTGCTGCAGATTCCATCTCGTCAGTCCATTGACTTCCACTGCAGCGATACATTTGAACAAATATATCAGCTGTTTTTAGCCTTTTAATCTGATCTGACTCTGTGGGTTATTCTTCTGTGTAACTGGATCACGTCGCTACTGTGGATCAATTGAGGACACTCTCACATCAGCCCCGTCTCCTCCTCCGTGTTATGCATCAGCCTGTCATCCCTCCTTCACAGGTTGGCGGTTAGGCTTGTTACACCATCTCACAGTAATTTTTACCCGGAATAGTTCACATGCGGGATTGGAAATGGCGCCAGCCACATGCCAATTATTCGAGGCACTGGACATGCCAATTAGTCATCCAGGCCATACCAAGCATCCAGAACATTCAGAACAGAGAGAGCGTACTGAGCACCCACTTTATCTCGGCCTCTCCATTCCCGTGCCCTGTCTTCTCTTTTTTTACTTCCCTCAAGAGATGAGTACATGAGGAATTTAAAATAGTTATCAAACCTCCAGTGATTCACGGTTTGAATTTACATGTAAAGCTTTCTTTTTTTCCTGCTTGGAAAGTTTCCCAGGTTTGTAGCATCCGCTGCAGAGCTTCTGTGTTTAGGTGTTCTGGTTGTCCGTGAACCTGCCTGCCTGTTGCAGCAGATAGAAAGTGTGACTCATCAACGCATTGGGGATTCTTCCATATCATATTGTATTTTCTGCTTTTTATGTTTTATTGATTTAACCCTAAAGCTGCTACTTCAACCAGGTCTATCTTGTAAAAGACAGGTTGATCGCTGAGGAATTTCCTGTTTAAATAAATAGATGAATAAATCATCATAATTGAAATCAAAGATGAAAAGATGCCCGGGGGTGTTTGGGCTTTTGGCATGTTTGTATTTTGCTGCTTTTGTTTCAAACTGGCAGCATTGAGTGCCAATTGTGCCAGCTCATTGTAATAGAAAGACAAATGGTAATCTTTTCACTGAGCCTCCTGCTGTCTGTGCAGCAAACAAGATCTCCTTAATTTGCATACCTTATAATAATAGTTATAGTTGAACATGTTTTTTAATATCATCTTTTGCTTTACTGGACAGATGAAAATGAAGAGGCAGACAGGCAGTATGGGGTAATAGTGATGCCACAGATTGAATCAGTCCATTACTAACTATCTTTGGATGATTGAAATATCAAACAGACTCATGTTGTAACTTTTGCGACCACAGAGGGAAATTACATACTAACAAGTTTTCATAAATTCCCACCCTCCTAGTTGTTGGTTTATCTTTCTGCTGATGCCGAGTGACTTTTACTGTTTACCTACCAAGTGCTTAAAGGACAAGACCGTTTTTTTGACATTGGGCCCTTGATTTCACATTATAACATGATGTTCTACTCACCCCTGCTTGTTGTTGGTTATTTGGAGCTGTTCCGAAGATATTCGAGAGGCGTCTGGCTGCTCTCTTGAGATATTCGGCCATGAAACGGTTTCCTATGGGCAACGTTATACAGGCACAAACTATGCTGTTTATAATTTATTAAATTATAAACGTGGGTGTTACTGACGTCATCGTCGTGCTACTACCACAGACAGCCCACAGACCTGCTGCCTATTTATTCATTCGGCTAAAATTCAAAATTACAGTAACCCGGATTTTTTTTAAGTAAGCGACGCACCTCCACATTATCAGTACTAGTGTACAGTAATTAATAAATTATAAACAGCATAGTTTGTGCCTGTATAACGTTGCCCATAGGAAACCGTTTCATGGCCGAATATCTCAAGAGAGCAGCCAGACGCCTCTCGAATATCTTCGGAACAGCTCCAAATTACCAACAACAAGCAGGGGTGAGTAGAACATCATGTTATAATGTGAAATCAAGGGCCCAATGTAAAAAAAACGGTCTTGTCCTTTAAGCTGTACTGTGATTAAACAGTTTAATTTATGACTGAGTACATACATCTGCGGTATTACCACATCCTTCCTCTGACTTGTGACTACCTCACAGTTTCTGTTTGTCAGATGAGATTAAAACCATGCCTGCGCCAGAAAAAGGAAACAAAGTTATGCAGTTGGCCTTGATATCATTTCAATGGTGTTCTTCGATATTATTAATCTAGATGATGTTTGTTTATCAAACACTTGAAAAGACAAATTTATACTGTGAAAAGTGTAGAAACAAGAAGATAATTTACTCTTTTATTAACAGAAGTTGCTGCCAGCCATCTCTGTATTTGTAGGAATCTACATATTAGATGTTGCCTTGTGAAATTTAAAAATATGCCTCCTTTTGTGTTGCTGTTTATCCCTCTTTACTGACGGACTTCGTAGTAAAAATCAATATCTTTATTTCCCCTCAGTCAAGTACATGCGTGAGGCCACGCCATATGTCAAAAAGGGCTCCCCTGTATCAGAGATCAGCTGGGAGGCCCTGCCTCCTGAGTCTCCCCGCCCCAGCAGTCCTCCCTTCACCTTCTCCTCCTCATCTGACCCTCCGAGCCATCCTACCCAGCCCTCCCTCTCTCTGAACGGCGACAGGAGATGCATACCATTGAAGATGTGTTATGTAACACGAGCCATGACCACACCAGATCCTGAGAATCGGTAGGTGCTCTTTACTTTTACTTTTAAGGAACTTTTCTACATCCCCAGATATGGCAACGGTAGACAAAAATTAAATGCAATGAAATGCAAACACAAATGAGCAGCACTGAGAATAAAAGGACTCGGGAATTCTGACCATTCCTAGACAAGATTTTCATCAATCTATGTTCGTTCAAAAGAAATGAAAAATAAGAGAGAGAGAGAGAGAGAGAAAGATGCAGTTTCATCCGTCACACAAACCTTGTGTTTTTGCAATTTTTCAGTGCCTTGTAACACTCTTGGCAGCTCTAATCGACCCGATGATAATAACAGAATATAAAGCTTTTGATACATTTGGTATTTTGGATCGGCCTCCTGACAGACACTATCCATATTTACTCCATCAGGCCAAAAACACACAAGCAAGTGCATGCCAAAGCCATTATTGTCTCTACTGTCACTTCTGGGGCTCCCTCTGGACTATAGGCCAGGACTTTTGGCAGGCTAGTTACCCTAGGGCCAGTCAGAGCCAGCTCAAGTATGAGGCGTAAATGGACAGGCTTACCTGTCTGTTGATGGAGGGCAGGTGCTTCAGAACAAGACGCATTGACGATTTGAAAAACAATGCTGCTGCAATGGACATGATATACTGGTCGTCTGAGGATACCAGGGCTCTGCTCAGTGTCTGGGCAGAAAATAATGTAATAATGCCGCAGTGAAAAGGGTGCGAAGCCTATCACTGTGAAGCTGGATATTCAATTCTCAAGTCCCTGAAAAAGTGAAAAACTATCCAGTACAATGCTATAAGACTTAATAACTCACTATGAGTGGCTATCAAAGGAAGAGAAAGAGAAAAGAAATTCATATGGTACAACACAATGGTCAAACTGTTGCGAACACAACAGCAGTTCCAGCAGTTCAGATCATCCAAACCTTAAACCCAGAATGTTTTCACTAACATACACTCTAGTATACACTGCAGGGAGGTTCCTGTCTCTGTTTTACACTTCTAACATAAACTGTCCTTTAGCAGTTTCATTCTATGGAGTCTCATTGGACTGTGGTATCTGTGTATTGTGTAAACTTTCCTCTTGTTTCTCTTACATATTTTGTGCTGTCAGCCCCGAATATACAGCTCTTTCCATTGATCACAGTCTTTCAGCATGTCTGTCACAACAATTAGACATTAAAGGATTCACTGCCAACAGAATAGTTTGTCAAGCTACAGAATTGTGATTCTGTGTCGTATTCAGGTTTCAAACAGTATTCTGGTAGTTCAAGATGTGACTCTTCATGACTCTTTTTTTTTTTTTTTTTTTTTCTTTTTTTCTTTTTTTCAATTTGTAGATATTTGGAAAAATCAATTTATCCTCATGATTGAATGGAAAATGTAGGAATTCAATCTTGGCCTTTTGACAGCCTTTGCTCCACTACTTTATCTAGTAAATGTTCAGCTGATGAACAACAGAAACACGGTTACTCTGACACTTGGCCCTGGGTCTGCAGTCCTCATCTGCTGTCGTGAATGGATCACTGAAAATGGTGCTTTCTCAGACTTTTCGTAAAGGCAGACATTTAAACGACTGCTCTGATCATTCTCGGTCAGTGGGGGGCGGACTGTCAGGGGGTGCCATCAAGCTAATGGTTTAGTAATTTGGCGGTGGCTCGGTCAAACAGCATGGGAGCACATGAGTGAATTATCTTTTTCTTCGACTCCTTTTGATATCAAACTGTATGTGCCCTTTGTAACAGTCTCCTTCTTGGTGTCTTGCTATATTGTTTCCCTTCCTGCGTGCAATACTTTCTCACCATTGCTCTTATCTGTTTTTCGGTATTTTGTACATGCTTGTGTTTTTCTGCCCCTGATGACTGCTTGCTGACTTTTCTCTTCTCTCTTTCATCATCTCTCCGAGTTCCCAAAGAGAGATGGGCTTCTCTTCCTATCAGCTTCTCATTTATTTTATTTTTCCCTTATTCTGAGTGTCTCCCTATCACTCTGCCCCTTCATCTGTATGTCTATATCTTTTCTGCATGAAGCCGAACCATACTAAATTTGAAAGCTTCAAATGATGAAGGCAGAATCAAAGTCTTATCACTGTGACTAAGTTCCTTGGTCTGTAAATTTAGACTGTTCAGCACTCAGTCTGTTAAATGTAATTGTTAGCACACATATGTAATCAATAAAACAAATACCTGTTAATAAAATGAAAAAATGATAGGTTCAACAACAGACACAGCTGTTTTTGCAGAGATATCTCTCATTGGACAGGAAGAAATTAGTTTAACGAAGAATCAACATCTTTTCTGCGTTTCCTGTTTTCTCAGTTTTGATTACTTCTTCATTTGGGTTTTGAGGGGGAAAAAAGATTGATGAGCTACTAAGGGGCTTCACTTTCACATAAATGAATTCCATCAGTCCCGCATGATGTTTTACAGTGTGTTTATGATGTGCCACACTTCTATTCGTGAGCAAGCATTGTATGTGCATAGCTGCAGTCACTTTGCTAAACCCATGCAAACAGAAAAAAACAACAACTATCTCGTTGGGAAGATTAGTCTTTTTGTCCAAAAAAGATCCCAAGGGATTTACCTTTCTTCTATTTAGTCCTTTGATCAATCAAACATTGACTCAGCAGGTGCAGTCTCAATCATTATTTTACAATCAAACCATAAAACAAAAAATTAACCTTTGGATGTATTTGGTATTTGGGATCTCCTGACAGACTCGGGACACGAGTCAAGGGGATTTCTGAACCACTCCAGTGATTCAGTACCTCCACAACTTAAACCCAAATTATTTTGCAATCATACATTACCATATACAGTGCTGAAAAGGAAAGGCATTAGACTGACATTCCAGTGGCATTTGCAGGTAATCAAGTGGCTCTTGAGGCCTTAAGGCTCTAGCATGGTTGCCGCGTCTGCTAGCGCGAGCGGTGTTGATGACGTCACGATTTCGTGCCCGCCATGTATAGTGGCGCAAGTCGTTGCGCCAGAAGTTGCAATTTTCTCCGTCATAGAGGTGGCGCTGCTACGTGACGGTTACCTCTACTGTACAACCACGAAAGTGGAGAAGAAAACAAGAGCAGTCAAGAGCAGGAACACTGTAATTAATGATACTGCTGCAGTTTTCGGATCATTTTAAGTTTTTAATTCAGTTAATAGAGGTGAAGGTTTGAAGCCCCCGGCATCAACAGAGTCTCTGCCCTCTTCTTTGCCTTCACGTATCTGTCCCGTAGCTTCTTCCACACATTCTTACAGAACTCTCCCTCTTTCACCAAAGTTCTGCCAATCTCTGTGCACGAGTTTTGGGAGTTTATGTGCTCCCTGTGCTGTTTCACTGCAGTTTTGTACAGCTGTCTGTACAAACGCACCACCTGACTGAGCCGGTCTCACATCGGTCCATCCGGTTTTTCGTTGGTGGCGCCGCCAAGTTACAAAAATCGACTGGTGCACGACAACGCGCTGCGCCGTCTGTTCAAGGGAAGCGCCATGCCTGAAACGTCATTTTGACGTCACGGTGCGACACCACCGTGACAGACGCGGCAACCATGCTAGCGCCTTTAGGGGTCTGTGGCCCCAAGGCCCTGGCGATTCCTCATTTTCCAGGACAGTACTTTAGTTTTGGCTACTTTTGGCTATGTAAGAAGATCATGTTATAGATTTGCTGCATGAGTTTTCATTATTAACATTTTTTTTTCATCTGATTGACTGCAAATGCATTTGAAACATTAATCTTTCAAAATGTCCACAGACCGTTTGGGGAAACCTTCAGCTAATTTTTGCTTTGACTATTTAGCTACTCAGGGGCACTGTAGAATTGAACATTCACTTTCCGTACCCTAACACCAACTTTATTGGTGAGCCAGTTATGTAAGGAGTCACGGTCACTATCTTTGTTTTTGGTGAGACAGTCAGGTTTTGCTGTGCACAGGTGACACGGCGTGGATTCATAAAGCTTAAGAGAAGATTCACAGCCTTGAGATAAAGTAAATTTACTTTTACTAGCATGCTCTGATGAGTTGTTTCCTTATCCACACAGCCAGAACAAATTCGCCTTTGACTAACCAATAAACGCTTTAGTAAATGTTTAAATGGGAGGACACCTGAGTTGAAAAGTTCTCAGCTATGCTTCATACAGAGGTACTCACATTTTTACTGGAAAGTTTGATGTTTCTTAGACTTTTTGTCTGAACATAATAAGTTAAAGTTTAGGATTCCAGCCCAAGAGTGTAAGTGTGCCCTCAGTTTATTCTTATTTAGGTTTCAGGGATAGAATAGTTTAACAGGCTTTATATTTAGTGACAGAAGAATCTGGCTTATCTCTTTTTGGCTTATCATTTACGAGACTCAGTGAGATGTTACTACCCTCTGAGGCTTTTCTCTTCAGTTTAGCAGATGTTGTTTAAACCATGTTTGAATTTGAGAGGAGATACAGAAGAGTGGGATCAGAGGAGAGGCAGAACATATACAGTGATGAGAACAGCTGATAAATGGCCATACTGTGGGAGTAAGTGGAAGGGTTTTACTTAGGGATAAAAATGGACTTTCATTCATTTTCCATAAATGCTTTATCCAATTTAGGGGTGTTGGAGCCTATCTCAGTTGTCATCTAGCAAGAGGCAGAATACACACTGGATAGGTCACCAGTTCATCACAGAGACAAACAACCATGTACCCTCAGACTCAGACATTCGGTCAATTCGGCCATTCGGTACCTGACATACATGTTTTCGGGCTGTGCGGGGAGGCCAGAGTACCCAGAGAGAACCCACACATGCATACTGCACATAGAAAGGCCCCAGCAGGGATTTGAACCAGGAACCCTCTTGCTGTGAGACAACAGTGCTAACCACCACACCATCGTTCATCATGTGAAGATGAATTTGATTTGTTGCTCTTTTTTTTTTTGTATAGTCAGGAAATCAGCGTACTAAACAAGATTTCACTCTCAGATGTCTTTCAGATAGACTATTCTAACAGAGATTACATGTTTCTAACATGTAAAAATAAAGTAAAGTCAAACAAGGCCCCATCCACACGTAGCCGGGTATCTGCTAAAACGAATATATTTTTCTACGTTTGGACCTGTCATCCACATGAAAACGCATAAAAACGCATCGTAAACGAATGTTTTTAAAAACTCCGGGCAAAGTGAAGATTTTTGAAAACTCCGTTTATGCAGCTGCGTGTAGACAGAGACAACCGGAGTTTTGCGTTTTCGAACGTCACAATATGCGCCAAAACAACAACAAATCTGCTTTAAAGTCTAAAGTGCGACCTTTGTTTACTGAAGAAGCATGGATGCCTTGAGAACTGTGGTGGTTATTATTGTGCAGGCGCTGTTTACAGCCTTGATTTTACACGCCCAAGTTGTAGCCTACTCCTCACTCCTGTCGCTGTCGGAATTATTACGTCCTCATATCGAGGGGCAGTCCACTGTCATGCGATCACCTGTCAGTGTGCTCAAAAAAGTTGCGTGCACACTTTATTATTTAGCTGACGAGGGCAGATTGCGCAAAACAGCAAATGCATTTGGGTTGTCAAGACAGGTGAAAACGCAGATGTTCGGTTATGTGTGGAAGGTGTTTTTTTCGAAAACGAGGTAATGTGGATACAAATCGATTT